>NC_048299.1:1956384-2207392 GCF_013100865.1 Trachemys scripta elegans | reverse complement strand
GTGTGTGGGGATAGATAGAGAGATAGAGGGGGTGTGTGGGGATAGATAGAGAGAGAGGGGGGGTGTGGGGATAGATAGAGAGAGATAGAGGGGGTGTGTGGGGATAGATAGAGAGATAAGGGAGGTGTAAGACAGATACAGAGAGACACTGCAGATGGAGAGCCTGGCTCAGGCAGATGGTAGGTTTCCCGGAGAACTGATTTTCCCCTCAGTGAGCGTCCAGGCTGACAGTAAGATCCAGGTGCACACACACACCCCCGAACTGTCGCCCTGAGGAATGCAGCCGGCTCAGCGCTTTCCCTGCCGTGCTCCTCAGTGTCCTTTTGAGGCAGAATCGCCCAATCTTCAGCTACAGGCGGGCAGGGCTCTCATACAGAGAGGGGGGGATCCTGCAGGGGGTCCTATGCAGAAGGGGGGCATCAAGGGGGTTTCCTGTGCTGGAGACCAGTCCAGAGAGAGGCTGCCGCTGGCCGTGGAGTCCGGCAGAGAAGGGCTCAGCACCTGTGCAAAGTGGGCCTGGAGCTGTCTTCCAAGCATCCTGCTTCTTCCTCAAGCAGCTCGTGGGCTTTAGCTCACACATAGCTCCGGGCACCAGCAGTGACTGCTGAGGAGGGGGCAGCACCTGGCAGGAGGAGGGGCTGGGCCGGGCCGCAGGAGGGGCTGCCCCTCACCCACACCCAGTGCAGCCAAAGGCAGCATGGTCCAGAGACACCCACAGGGCAGAGCCAGGCCCCGAGCAAACCTGGCTCCTCCCTCCCCGCTGGGAGCAGCGCGGGGTTCAAACCCGAACCCAGCTGGGAGTTCTGGCCAAGGCCCCTGGGGGGTGCTCAGCTGGTGCAACTCAGATCAGCTGGGCCCATGTCACGCCAGCACCTTCGCTTAGGAAGGGGTCGAGCCAAAGCCCTGGCCCCAAGCCCACCCAGACTTCGACCGGGCATCCATGTGCACCGGCTCGTTCACCTCTTACCCAGCAGCCGCGGGCGTTGTGGGAACGAGAGAGTGGGGCAGACCCGGGGGAGAAGCTGGGCATGGGGTAGAGAGGGGGCAGTTTTAACCGGTCTCTCCTAGGGTTGCAACACTCCACCCCACCCCCACCCCCACGGGAAGCAAGGCAGCAATGTGCAGATGATGACACACCAAGGGGCCCGATTCTCCCCCTTCCCTCCCCTGAACCCCAGTGACTTCGCTCAGAGGCTGCGGTGGAAGGATCAGGCCCACGGCGGGGAGAGAATGCGGGGGAGGGGCTGGATGCCAGACTGCAACTTAGCCAGACTGAATGGGCCTGAGCCGGAAAAGAAAGGGGCTGGGGAGGGAGTGCTCTCGGGAGGAAGGGGCAGGGGGGCTGCTGGGAGCCCGTACGGAGGCTGGATTGAGGAGGAGAACAGAGGGGAGAGGGAAGGAGCTGTGGGGTCGTGACTGGCTTAGCAATCGAAGAGAGGGTGAGACGCAGAGAGGGTCCGGGGAGCAGGACAAGGGAGTCTGGGGCCAGTCGTCCCTGGGGGTACTCCCCTGGCTCCAAGGGAGTAGTGCTAGGAGCAAACCTCACCCTGCGGTGATAGGAACCATTAGATCTAAACCAGCTGGGAGCTGAACCACCGACCATGTGTGCACGTGTGTGCGCGTATGTACAAGTATAAGAGTGAGTTTGTGGTGTGCATGCATGTGGGCGTGTATAAGACTGATCATGCTTGTGGTGGCGCAGATGTGTGTGTGTGTGTGTGTGCATGAGCACGGGTGTGTCTCCACCCCTGCACCCCTCCTGCTCCCATAGAAGTCAAGGCCTCACTAGTCAGTACAGAACTGAGCCCTGAACCTGTCCCACCGGAGTCGGGCTTGCTGCCTGCAGAACGGAAATGGGCCCAACCTCCGGGGGGCAAAGCTGGGTCCTTGCACAGCCAGGCCTGGTGCACTGGGGGAAGTTCCAGAGGCCTGGTAAAAAGTCAAGGTTGTGCCATTATTCAAAAAATGTCAACGGGCTGTGCTGCATAACCATCGGCTGGTTCGCCTGGCTTCGATCCCTGGGACAGCATGGAAAAATTGCTGTGTGATGCAACCAGAAAGCCTTAAAGGCAGGTAGCACAAATGCCAACCAGTGCGGTTCTATGGAGAATAGGTGTTGTCAGACAGTCGTGATATTGTTTTTAGATGAGGCCACAAGTCAGGCTGATAGAGGTAAGTGAACTGATACACAGACGTCGGGGTACACGGAGGCATTTGACTTCGTCCCATCTGATATGCCAATAAAAAAATTAGCGCTATACAAAGTGAATGGAACCCATGAAATGGATTAAAACCCAGCTAAGTGATAGATCGCAAAGAGGCACTGTCAATCAGCATCCACAGGATCCCAAAGGCCTGGTGCTAGTTGATATCTTTATCTCTGATCATATCAGGATTGGAAGGGACCTCAGGAGGTATCTAGTCCAACCCCCTGCTCAAAGCGGGACCAAACCCGAGACAGATTTTTTTTTTTTTTTTTTAACCCCAGTTCCCTAAATGGCCCCCTCAAAGATTGAACTCACAACGCTGGGTTTTAACAGGCCAATGCTCAAACTACTGAGCTATCCCTCCCCGTCTGGAAGAAAATATAAAGTCACTGCTGGCAACATTTGCAGATGATCCAAATTGGTGGGGGCCGTAAACACTGGAGGGGCGAGGTCAGTTCTACAGGGTCAGGGGGTAAACTGGGCTAATTTGAACAACATGCGTTTGAATACAGCCAAATGCAGCGTCATACATCTCAGAACGGAAAGCGGAGGTCAGGCGGGGGGAGACCAGTTAGTTTAACTTCTGTGCCAGGGAAGATAATGGAGCAAGTAATTAAGGAAATCATCTGCAAACACTTGGAAGGTGGTAAGGTGATAGGGAACAGCCAGCATGGATTTGTGAAGAACAAATCATGTCAAACCAATCTGATAGCTTTCTTTGATAGGATAACGAGCCTTGTGGATAAGGGTGAAGCGGTGGATGTGGTATACCTAGACTTTAGTAAGGCATTTGATACGGTCTCGCATGATATTCTTATCGATAAACTAGGCAAATACAAATTAGATGGGGCTACTATAAGGTGGGTGCATAACTGGCTGGATAACCGTACTCAGAGAGTTGTTATTAATGGTTCCCAATCCTGCTGGAAAGGCGTAACGAGTGGGGTACCGCAGGGGTCTGTTTTGGGACCGGCTCTGTTCAATATCTTCATCAACGACTTAGATATTGGCATAGAAAGTATGCTTATTAAGTTTGCGGATGATACCAAACTGGGAGGGATTGCAACTACTTTGGAGGACAGGGTCATAATTCAAAATGATCTGGACAAATTGGAGAAATGGTCTGAGTTAAACAGGATGAAGTTTAACAAAGACAAATGCAAAGTGCTCCACTTAGGAAGGAAAAATCAATTTCACACATACAGAATGGGAAAAGACTGTCTAGGAAGGAGTACGGCAGAAAGGGATCTAGGGGTTATAGTGGACCACAAGCTAAATATGAGTCAACAGTGTGATGCTGTTGCAAAAAAAGCAAACATGATTCTGGGATGCATTAACAGGTGTGTTGTGAGCAAGACACGAGAAGTCATTCTTCCGCTCTACTCTGCTCTGGTTAGGCCTCAGCTGGAGTATTGTGTCCAGTTCTGGGCGCCGCATTTTAAAAAAGATGTGGAGAAATTGGAAAGGGTCCAAAGAAGAGCAACAAGAATGATTAAAGGTCTTGAGAACATGACCTATGAAGGAAGGCTGAAAGAACTGGGTTTGTTTAGTTTGGAAAAGAGAAGACTGAGAGGGGACATGATAGCAGTTTTCAGGTATCTAAAAGGGTGTCATAAGGAGGAGGGAGAGAACTTGTTCACCTTAGCCTCTAAGGATAGAACCAGAAACAATGGGTTTAAACTGCAGCAAGGGAGGTCTAGGTTGGACATTAGGAAAAAGTTCCTAAGTGTCAGGGTGGTTAAACACTGGAACAAATTGCCTAGGGAGGTTGTGGAATCTCCGTCTCTGGAGATATTTAAGAGTAGGTTAGATAAATGTCTATCAGGGATGGTCTAGACAGTATTTGGTCCTGCCATGCGGGCAGGGGACTGGACTCGATGACTTCTCGAGGTCCCTTCCAGTCCTATAATCTATGAATCTATGAATCTATGAGATTATCCCACACTCTTAAAGGACAGAGGGGGGTCCCTGTAGATCCCCAACTGAATGGGAGCTCCCAGTGCGATGCTGCAGCTGAGAGGCCTAGGGTGATCCTTGGACGGCTGAGCAGAGGGATACCAGGTAGCAGCAGGGAGGTGGTATCATCCCGTCTACGGCATTACTGGACAAAACTGGAGAGGGGTGCAGAGAAGAGCCGCCCACATAACTCCAGGACTGTGGGAAATGCCTTCCCGTGAGGGATTTAAGGAGCTCTCTCTGTTCCATTGATCCTCCAGGAGATCGAGGGGGGACTAGATTACAGAGAACAAGTACCGTCCTGGGGCAACACCACCAGGTACTAAAGGGCTCTTTGGCCTATAACAAGAACCAATGGTTGGAAGCTGAAGCCAGACAAATGCAAAGGAGAAACAAGGCAGAACTGTTTTCCATGCTTCCCGGAGTAGGAGCAGGCAGGGCCTCAGTTTTAAAACTCAGGGCCTCGATAGTGATGCAGAGGGAAGAGCGCTACCGTCCGCACTGCCTGCAGCTCCTGGGTTTCCCCAAGCTGTGTCCTAGTCCGGTGCTGACCAGGATCCCAGCCCATGGGGCAGAGGGAACAGGACTCTGTGTGCAGGGTGACCAGATAGCAAGTGTGAAAAAGGAACACACCGTGTGTGTGCAACATGCACAGTCTGACGGACATGGGGTGGGCGTAAGTGCACACAGAAGGCCCGCTCTGATCTGCGTGTGAGCTGTGAGCTCTACAGTGTATCGGGGTTCGTGTGAGCTGCATAGTGTGCATGCGCTGACCCATACAATGTGCGCACGCACACGCATGTGTGCCCTGACCCATGTAGTGTGTATCTACGTGTGCACACATGCGCTGACCCACATAGTTCATATCTTTGTGTTTACGCACTGCCCATACAGTGCGTAGCTGGGTGTATCTCTGTGCGCACACGTGCTCTGACCTGGACGGTGCGTAGCTGTGTCTGTGTGTGCACATGTGAACGCTCTGCCCCTTGCAGTGCACAGCTGTGTCTGTGTGCACATGTGAACGCTCTGACCCGTGCAGTGCGTAGCTGTGTCTCTGCATGCACATGTGAATGCTCTGCCCCGTGCAGTGCGTAGCTGTGTGTATCTCTGTGCACACACATGCTCTGCCNATGCTCTGCCCCGTGCAGTGCGTAGCTGTGTGTATCTCTGTGCACACACATGCTCTGCCCCGTGCAGTGCGTAGCTGTGTTTCTGCGTGCACATGTGAACGCTCTGCCCCGTGCAGTGCCTAGCGGTATGTATCTCTGTGCACACACATGCTCTGCCCTGTGCAGAGCGTAGCTGAGTGTGTTGCATGAACCCTGAAAGCGGGTGAGGAAGAGCCTTTTCCCTGGAAGTGGGGCAGGCCCTCGGCCTCCCCCCGCAGGGCCCGCACCGCCCTGCCGAGCACGCCCAGCTGAGGGCTGATGAGTATTGAGTCCGGTTTCACTGACCTGTTGTTGCAATTGCCTCCTTCCTCCTGGGGCGAATTGAGCGGTGTGCAGCAGGGGGTATGGCCCGGCTGATGGGATCTCTGCAGTCACCCACCCGTCGGCTGCACGCGGGGTCACAGCTGGCTCCAGCACGGGACACTCCTCCTCCCAGCAGAGCTCGAAGGCAGTGCTGGTGCCAATCCTGCCCAGCCCTGCTCCCTGGCTGGTGTCAGTGCTAAGGGTAAGGGCTGTGTGTGAGTCTGCACAGCTGGGGGCTAAGAGAGAGACCATCACCCAGATGGTGCCTGGCCCTCCCCCAAGGGGGCTGTGTGCTTGCAGGGGCTGGGGTGGATGCCCCATGACCCCACTGGGCTCGCTCTTGCTGGATTGAACCCCCATCTCTCCGGCTCCCCTGGGGCCTGCTGGGCCGAGCACTTTGGGCCCAATCCAGAGGGGACGGAAGTAAACTCCAACATGCCTCCTTCCCCCCACTTGCCAACACAGAGCGTAGCCACACCCAGGAGCCGCGAGGCGGGGGACACTGACACAGGCTGGGGGGCACTTACATGGACACCCCACTGTTAGCAGCTTTCTCTGCCGCGTGCTTCTCTCCTGGCCCCTCCTCTCTTAAGAACATAAGAAAGGCCACACTGGCTCGGACCAATGGTCCACTAGCCCAGTATCCTGTCTTCTGACAGTGGCCAACGCCAGGTGCTTCAGAGGGAACGAACAGAACAGGGCAATCATTGAGTGATCCATCCTGTCATCCACTGCCAGTTTCTGGCAGTCAGAGGCTAGGGACTCCCAGAGCATGGGGTTGCATCCCTGCCCATCCTGGCTAATAGCCATTGATGGACCTACCCTCATTGCAGCAGCATGGGCTCCCAGGCCCACCTGATCCCCTGGGCTGAGCTCAGGTGTCTGGCTGGAGTATCTGCCAGAGACAATGTTCACACTGCCATTTTTAGCACGCTACCTTGGGCCCTGCTGGCACGCATCTGATTGCCCAGGCTGGGCGGCTTGCTGCCCGCTGCAGTGTAGACAGGTCCTAAGTGACTCACCGAAAGTTAAGGGAGAGAGAGAACCCAGGAGTCCTGACTCATAGTCCCCTGCTCTAACCAGACAAGATGCGAGTTCAGGAGCCTGCGAGTCCCCCTGCAAGAGTTCCCGGCACAGGGCCCCTAGCGCGCTCATTGCTAGCAGCTGTATGCGTTTGCACCGCACCTAGCACAGTGTGGCCCTGATCCCCGATGGTGGCCTCCAGGCATTACTGGACTAGAAATACAAATCAACAGGTACACTCTAGTCCTAGAGCCAGTGCAGGATCTTTCTCTACAGTATCTGCTCCACTGTTCATTTTAAATATTCAAAGGGATGGAGCTTCCACCACTTCCCTTGGAGACCAAGAGACTGCCACGTGTGAGTGTTTTTTTCTTTGTTTAATTTCATCCCATTAGAACAACTTATCACATATCACTTATGTGGAAGGACTTCTACAAAGCAACCACTTCACCTGCCACTGAAATGCAGCCATCTCTGGGCTGGAACAAGGCCTCTGTTTCACAGTGCACAGGAAACACTGCACAGCAGTTTGCGAGGTGTGAAAGAACAGTGCGCCCACTTGGAACTGCAGGGGGATGTTCAAAACGTGGAAGGCAATTTCCTCAGTTGGCATTTGGACAGGGCACTGCACTGTCCCATCGTGTCCAGAAGAGGACGCCTCCAGCCACCCAGGTTCCCTGAACACCAAACTGGGGCATTGGCTCAGTGCTCACTCAGGAGGGGGAGCAGGTACTGACTTACCAGCATTGCTCCCCTGGGGTCACCCTAAACTCCAGTCCTCTCTTTGCTCAGTGTTTGCACTGCTACTACCCGGATACTGACTCGGCCTCCTAAACCACGGGTTCAAAAAGCTTGTCAGTTCCCCTATAAACGTCCCTTGCATGTGTCCACATCTCCCCGATTGGAGCGGCGGTGATGGAGTAGAGAGGGAAGTTACCCGGCCACAGAACAAGCGTGGCATGGCCGGCTGCAGGGCAAACTCCCCGCCCCCGCCCATGCCTTCACCTTGCCCGGGTGGGATCCTTTCAAGGGATGAGTTTGGTTTCCGCAGCCTTTCAGTCCTTGACCTGTGGCCACGACCAAGGGGCCCAGTTAGCGCCAGTTGTGATGGTGGTTTCCTGCGGGGGACAGCGGGGCACTGGCAGCCAGGCTGAGACCCATCACGCTCATTTCACGTGGGTCAGCACAGAGTCACAGAGGACTCCAGCCCCTTTCGGTCTCCACCAAGCTGGGCTGGGTTTGAGCCTAGCTCCCATTCCCGGGAAGCGCCAGCTCCCATTGCCAACCCCTTGAAAGCCGCCGTCCCTCCCTTTTGCTTGGACAGCGTTGTTTTCCTAAGCGCAGTGAGGACTGAGACCCTACGTTTTTGATCCATGCCAGGCACGGGCAGCCTTGGTGCCCCATGTTGCACTGGTGCATTTCCCATGGGGTAGCAGAGAATTCAAGGGTGTTGGGGTTAATCTGACGGGAACGGAACTCTAGAGGTGCAGGACACTGGGCCCCCAAAAGCCATCTCCTGGGGATACCTTCAGCCCCATGCTCACCCCAGTTCTAGCTCGACAGAGGCACTGAGCCAGCCCCATTCCTCCGAGAGCCCCGTGGCCATGAACAAGGACACGTCACCCCCGCTGGGGCTCTGAACTCCCCCAGGGGGCTCCTGTCACACAGCACTCGCTGCAAACAAGCCCGGCTCTGTCTGCTTTGATGCCGGTTTTCACAAGGAGATTGAATGGGCTGCACCTGCTTAACATTCCCGGCGCTTCCGCCTCGGCGGGATGAATGCGCTCCCAGACTCCCGGGCACGTCTCGGAGCCGTTTCCAAGGGGACCAACCGAGAGGCAGCTCGGCCAGGCCTCAGGCTTGCTGCCGTGCCTGGGGGTGGGTAGAGAGGCTGGAGCGCCACAGCCGCTGGCTGCCTGGGAAAGGATCATGGCATGATTCAGTGCAGAGCCCACTTCCAGCCCACCCCGTACTGCCCTCACCATCGCCGTGAGACGCAGCCACTCCCGCTCTCCATCTTGGAGGCGTCTGGTCATACAATGTGGGGTGGGGGGGTGAGCCTTGCCTTCCCTCCCTTCCCCCCTTTGGAGATTGTAAGCTCTTTGGGGCTGGGTCAGACTCGCAGTCCGGCTAATCCAGTGTCTTCGTCGAAGAGCAGCCAGTGCCAGCTGCTCCAGAGGAAGGTGGGCAGAGGTGGGATTCTCCTCTCGCTACACGGCTGTGCAGCACCACGCGTCCTGGATCCCAGCACTACCACCATATAGGGAATAAACACTGCCGTGGGGACGCTGCAGGACAGGAGCGAGGGGCCACGGAGGAGCCATGCAGGGAACGCTCACCCACAGGACAGCGCCACGCACCAGCCTCTCCCACAAGGCCCACGAGCTAGGCTTGCCACCTTTCTAATTGCTGGTAACTGGACCCCCAAGGCCCCACCCCCTGCTCTGCCTCTCCCCCCCCCCAAGACCGTGCCCATGTCACTCGCTCCTCTCTCCCCGCACCCGGTCACTCGCTGGATCGTCTCAAGGAGCCTGGATGCAATAGGAAGGGCCCCGGCTGAGCAGGGGTTGCTGCGGGTTAATGGCCCAGCGCCGCCTCCTGCCCCACGGTATTTGGGCTTTTGGGTCGGGTGCCATTTAGGGTTGCCGGGTGCCTGGTTTTCTACCAGAATGTCCAGTTGAAAAAGGGACCTGGCAACCCTACATCACAACCAGACACAGAAGCCCAAACCCAGCCAGGTGGCAACCCTACACAAGCCGCCAGCCAAGAGTTTCATTGGCGTCTCTTTCCCTCCCTTGTTTTTAGGGTCTGGATAAAAATACCCTGAGAACCAAAGTAGCACAACAGATGCCATCCTCCCATGCAGCAGATGCTGTCTGGCATCTGGGTGGGCAGCTATTTGGGGTATGGCCCGGGAGTCCCCTGCAGCCTGTTCTGAAGCACCCGCTGAGCTTTGAGTCGTGCTGAAATACAACAGCACTCAGCGGTTCCCACGCTCATTGTCAGTGCGATTAATGCTGTATATTACAGTAGCGCCTCTGTTACAGTTAGGGGCCCAGTGGTGTTAGGGGCTGTACGGACAGACAGTGAGAGAGGGTCCCAGACCCAGAAGCGCACAGATTCAGAAGCAGGAACATAGGCTCTTGGGAACTTTCACTACAAAAACATAGGTGCTGAGCGAGGTCAGGCGCTTGCAGCGTTTGGCAGCCACCTTGCGGGAGCTTTGTGAATCCCAGCAGTGCCTATACACAGGCGTTAGGCCCTTAAACAGCCTGGGGAGCCTCGCCCAAAGACTCGGCAGCTGCACTTCAAGACATGGGTCAGCAGGGGGAGAGCAAGGAACCAGTGGGATGAACCGTGGTCACCACTCACCAGTGGCCTAACCGTGGTTCCAAGTCCTTTGCTACCCGCCGTCACTACCACACTGGGAGGGTGGGAAGCGCAGCCTGCAGTCAGAGCTGGGGACCTTAAGGCTGAGTCAGTACCAGGATCAGAACTCAGGGCTTCCCAGGTACATACCCTGCGCTCCCACCACTCCCTCCATCATCCAGCCTGCCCACGGGGGCTCCAGCAGAACCCGGCTCGCTGCAGAGCGACGAGACAGCGCGTGATCCAGACAGCCCCACTTCCAGGCGAGGTCCCGGGGGAACCAGGCGACGAGTCCAGAGCGGAATCTCTTCTATTATTAACGAGCACGTTTAACGATCAACGCCTGCATGAAACATCATCCCAGGCGCCCTGCATCCCAAACCAGCAGCATCAGCCTCTAACCCGCTCTGAGCTTTTCCCACAAAGCAGCTCCCCTCACTCTTTGCCCAGTGGGCCTGTTGAGGTGTAGCGGGGGGAGGGGGGAGGAGAAATCCCATCTTTTCCGGCGTCTGATGCATTGACTCATCTCTATTCCTCTGTCCCAGGGATCTCAGACTCTGTCTCTTCCCAGCTCCCTGGTTTCTCCTGGGGACCTCCCACCCATCCTGTGTCTTCCCCTCCCTCACCCTACTGCCTCTTGCAGAGCCGCTGGGGAGCCTTGATCCCACACTCCTTCCTACCTATGGGTTTATATTAGTGCCCATCCCCATAGCATGCGACTTTGCCTCTTCTTAAAGGGACAGAGCGCCAAAGAGTCGTTCTCCCCCCCCCCCCCCAACCCAGCTCGATTCCAACAAGAGCCCTCAGTAAAGGAGGGGAGGGGTTGGCCACATCCTAGCTCCTTCCTCTAGCTGTGGCAGCTGTGTTGTCCACTCTCACCCGCCCCACCATCCATCCCTGGTGGCTGCCTCCTCTCGGAGGGCCTGTCGTCACCATAGGGACATGGGCCAGGTGGGCTCCATCCCCACCCCCAGCCCTTTGCTTTCCCCCATCCGCCCCACTGACCTAGCCCTGAGCCCAGCCCTGGTACGGCCCAGGGGCAGTAAATGGAAATGGGGGTGGTGTGGCTGGCTCCAGCCGGGCGGCACGGTAAGGGGGCAGGGAGCAGATGGGGTTGGATAGAGGGCAGGGGAGTTTGGGGTGGTAGCCAGGGGGCGGGGGTGTGAATAGGGGTCAGGGCGGTCAGAGGGCAGGGAACGGGGGCATTGAATGGGGGCAGGGGTCTGGTGGGAGCAGTCAGGAAGGAGAGGGGGATTGGATGCGGTTCCAGGGGCAGTCAGGGGACAGGGAACAGCAGGGGTTGGATGGGGCAGGAGTCCGGGGGCCTGTCAGGGGGCGAGAAGCAGGGGAGGTCGGATAGGGGGTAGGGGCTGGGCCATGCCATGCCTAGCTGTTTGGGGAGGCACAGCCTCCCCTAACCGGCACTCCATACAATTTTGGAAACCTGATGTGGCCCTCAGGCCAAAAAGTTTGCCCGCCACTGCTCTAGCCTATTTCCTATTAGATACCGGCAGGGTCCACAAGATGGCAGTCTGCCACCCAAAGTCCCTGAGCCTGCTGGATGAGTCCCTACCTGCCTAGCTCAGTAAATCCAACTCTTGACTGTTGGCCCCACTAGCTTCCCCCATGACTCATTTCCCGAGGAATCTGCCATATTCACAGCTCTCCAGAAGCTCGGCGAATTCCCGGCAGCACTGAGATAGTAACTGTTCTTCCTCCGGTTCCTTCCACTGTAGCTGCACCCTACCTAGAGTTCTCTGGTGGTAGAAGCAGTCCACTTTGGGTTTGCTTGAACTGAATGCCAATAAAGCAATTGATCCTACGTACACATTTCCCTACATTGCTGAAAACCAAACCATAGTATCAGGCTAGTGCCTAACCACCTGCACAGTGAAGCTGATTAAACCAACGTAAATTGGAGTGAGCAGTCTGGTTTCTTTGGCCAAGATGAGCAAAATGCAGAGAGTGAGCCACCACCACCACCAAAGGGAATTCAATTAACGTTTTCAGTGTTATTAAGAGGAGATGTCATCAAATAATGCTTACATTTCATCAGTGCCTTTTATAATATAATATATGGAGATATACCTATCTCCTAGAACTGGAAGGGACCTTGAAAGGTCATTGAGTCCAGCCCCCTGCCTTCACTAGCAGGACCAAGTACTGATTTTGCCCCAGATCCCTAAGTGGCCCCCTCAAGGATTGAACTCACAACCCTACAGTGTAGCAGGCCAATGTTCAACCACTGAGCTATCCCTCCCCCTTTTCTGGCCAAGGATACACTTTAGAGATGCGATTGTGCACACAAGTCCCTTTGCTGCTGAAACGCAGTCATATCTAAGGTGGAACATGGCAGATGTTTAACAGCTCAGGGCAAGGAGTGAATAGAATCTGTATCCAATTGAAACTGCAGGGAACGCTTAGGTAGGCAGAATGTAATGTAAAGCCCTGGCTGGGATAATTGACTGGGGATTGGTCCTGCTTTGAGCAGGGGGTTGGACTAGATGACCTCCTGAGGTCTCTTTCAACCCTGATATTCTGTGATGGTATCTGGCCCACAGACTGGTAAAAGCCCTTAACTCATACAAAAACTGTCACAGAACCTTTAATGACTTCAAGTGGCCAGGACCTTGGCTTTACGTTTCATCCAAATGATGGCACCTCCAGCTGTGCAATGCTATCGAGTACCATATGCTGGGGTACGGGTTGCACAGTCAGACAGAAGAGTGCCCCCTCGTGAGTCACTCGCTGCTCACGTACACCAGTGGACGTGCAGTCCCAGGGCTGAACTATTCAGCCTGGATGCATTGGGAGCGTTACAAAAATATGTCCCTAAAGTGGTGGCGGCTGCTAAGAGAAAAGATCAATAGATTCATGGGAAGCGAAAACACAGTGTCAAACATACTTTAGATGTTTTACTCACATCCTTTGCTCTAAAAAGCGTCTTTCATTTAAGGATTTCCAAGCACTTAATGCCATTCTAAAGCCAGCACAAGCCCCTCAACCTGCTTCCCATGCTGTGATGAAGGGGGAATTTTTTGTACTAGATTTATGATGCCTATGCATGCCTCAGTTTCCTTCTACACTGGGCCTGGCTATTGGGGGGTACGGTGGGGGAGAAGGATTAAGTCTGCTCTCAGGGAAGAACAAGAGACATAGGTGGGCATGTGTCACCTAGCTGTCTGGGCCATTAATGAACAGGCTGAAAAAACTGACCCAAAGCAACAGAGGAGCCTCCCGGCAAGACAAAGATGCCGCAACACCTGAAAAATCCACACCTAACAGCAGGAAACCCTGGCAGGCGGGACATGTGAATTGGGCTGGAGAACAAAGAGGAAAAGATGTCAGGTGACGAGAATAGCTGTCCTTTGGGTGGGGACAGGGGTTTAAGAGCTCTCATCTGGGGGAGGGCAAAGGGACGAGAGGGAGCCAGAAATGAAGTCCATCATAGCTTGGTTGGCTCATCCTGGCACTGGTTTGATTAGGATGGACTAGGGTTAACTTCTGCCTCTCTTTGCTAACCTAAAGACTTTCAGATTCGGTAGCCAGGTGGTTAATAAATGGTTTCCTTGTTTGGAAAGGCTGCCTGTGTTGCTGCAAGTTTTCCCTGAGCATGTTGCGCCCTGAAGGAAGACAGTACAAGCCTCCCGCAAGACTGGCTGGGCTGGATTCGCTGCAGTGAACCATGGAGAGAGAAAGAGGGAGAGGAATCACTAGGGGTGAAGGCCCAGTCTTGGAATCTTGTAAGCCATGTGCCAGGCCCTTGAACCTGTGGTTGTCTTTGGGGCCTAGCACATTAATGGGGTCACTCCCAATAGACTGGTTACAGGCTGGGGCATAGACCACATCCTGTGACTCCATGACACGAGACACTTGTGCCATTCTATAAACTGGCAGGCTGAGAGTACACCAAGGTTTCCTGACTCCTAGCCTTGGCCTGCAACTCCAAGACCATCCTTCCTCACTACAGACACGAGTTGGAGCATGATTCTTTACCATCATTCTTACAAAGTTGGGCAAGGCCAACCTTATAGTAGTGTTATATGTTATAGTTCTTACACAGCACTTTTCATCCCTCGATCTCAAAGTGCTGTACAAAGAGGGTCGGTATTATCATCCCCATTTTACACATGGGAAACTGAGGTAGAGGAATGAAATGACTTGCCCAAGGTCACCCAGCAGGTCAGTAGCAGAGATGGGCATAGAACTCAGGTCTCCTGAATGACAGCACAGTGAATCATAGAATATCAGGGTTGGAAGGGACCTCAAGAGGTCATCTAGTCCAACCCCCTGCTCAAAGCAGGACCAATTCCCAACTAAATCATCCCAGCCAGGGCTTTGTCAAGCCTGACCTTAAAAACCCGATCGATCCACTAGGCAATTCCACTTTCCATGGCAATACAGTAGTGTCCTGAGTGTTCGATCTGGTGCAATGCACAGCATAGGCATGGCCACACCTGGCTCGTCTATCCTGACCAGGGGAACAGGACTAGAATCCTGCTAGGGACAAAGGTGATTCAGGAACGCAGCAGTTAGCACAATTTTGTCACTAGCACACATAAGGCCCTAGTGTCCAGTGCACACTGCCTCCATTTTGAGAGGAAACAGAGGAGCTTTGCAAAAATCAGCAACTCAATTATCTAAACATTTCCCAGGAGAGATGCTGAAGTGACCTCTCAGTGAATGGATTGCCCAGGCGACAGGGAGATCCCCTATTCAACATCCCGCTGGCAGCGAGGATTCACAGAGCCTTTGAAAAGGCTCCCTGAACTGTGACCCCCAGGGGTCTCCCTGAAAGGGAAATTTCTATGCACGCTGCACACACAGCTGGGAGGGAGATGGCACAGACAATGAATGACACTGTTCCTAGAAAGCCGGGCAGGGACTGGATTTGGAATAGCCAAGCCATTCACAACTCACTCTGAATCCCAGATCAGAGAGAATGGCCCCCGGATCTCCATTTTGCTCAACAGTGCGTTGTTTGTAGTGCAGTAATGTGATATTTAAATTCAAGGGTATTTATTAGTCCACTGGATGAGCTTTGATGCCCCGCATCTTAGGGTTGCTCCAACTTGGAAGGGAGAGGAGCCCACGTTACACTTGTCACAAACCTAAATCAGCAGCAGGGAGTTTAAAGGAACTGAGTATCCAGCACTGCTAATGTCCCACCAACCCCTTTTGAAGCAGTTTCCAAAGGGCAGGGATTGGGGGAAGGAAGGACAAACCTCACTATTCCAGTAAAACAGCTTTATAAGCAAACTTCACTCATCTATTGCTCAGCCCCTAAAAGCAGGACAGCAGAGAAACCTCTGTGGCAAGTTAAGAACACAGGACTTTCCCAGGGTGATCAGATGTCCCGATTTTATAGGGACAGTCCCGATTTTTGGGGCTCTCTCTTATACACCTCTATCCCGATATGTGACCCGATAGAACACAAATTCGGATATAACGCGGTAAAGCAGTGCTCCGGGGGGTGTGGGGCTGCGTACTCCGGTGGATCAAAGCAAATTCGATATAATGAGGTTTCACCTATAACGTAGTAAGCTTTTTTGGCTCCCAAGGACAGCGTTATATCGGGGTAGAGGTGTATATGCACCCATTACCCCCCACCTCCTGCCCCGATTTTTCACACTTACTATCTGGTCATCCTAGACTTGCCAGACTAGATCAGAGCAGTGGGCCCATCTAGTTCAGTATCCAGTCCCTGACCAGTACCAGATGCTTCAGGGGAAGGTAGAAAATACCCATGATGGTGGAACCTGCCAGTAGGGGAAGTTTCTTCCCAACTCCTTTAGGCACTGAATTGGTTTCTATCCCAACTATGGAGATTTTAATTTAGCCTAATGAGCTCTTGGTCTCAATGACTTCTTGTGGCAGGGAGTTCCACAGGCTAATTGTGCTTTGTGTAAAAGGTTTTATAGTTATTTTAAATGAGACGTCTTTCAGTTTAATGGTTTTTGTTTTACGAGGTGGTAAAAAGGAGTCAATTTATGGTCTCTGTACCAACCATTATTGTGTACATCTCATGTCCTCCCTTAGGTCTTCACTCTAAGCATTCCCAGTCAGTTCAATCTGTCTCTTGCATTCAAATCCCCTTCCATTTTACAAGCTGTAACAGATTAGAAGTGGCAAGCTCCGAAGTATCACAAAAGGCTATAAACATGGTGGTACCATCAGCATCAGAGGTCTGATCCTGTGATGGCTCCCACTGACTTTAGTGGAGTTTGGATGAGGCCAGCTTCTCTTTAACCAATCTTCCTACATATTTTACTGCACTCCATCATTGTAGTAACTGAGCGTCTTTTCACTTCTATAGCACCTTCTATCACAGGATCTCTGAGTGCCTGGCGCACTGTGGATGTTATATAATAACAAAGTACATTAAGACTCAGGATAACAGTGAGGCAGGTATGAGCCTTATTTTCCAGAAAAAAACTAGTTAAGTGACTTGACTCAGGTCCCTGAGTTCTCTTCCTAACGTGGCAAAGTAAGGAGGAGAAACCATATATGATCCCCAGTCCTACAACTTAACCACAAGATGATCCTTCTTGGCAACCATACAACTCTGTAAGGAGGGACAAAATTGGTACATTAAAGTGAAACAGTTCAAAGAGAAGGAAGTGACCTTCAGATCCACTCTGGAATTGGAAGAAGGGTGACTTGGCCAAGTTCACATAGTAGGTCAGTGAAAGAACTTGGAAATCCTGCCTATCAGACCCAGGCTTGCTCTGTCTAATCTATCATGGTGTGTGGCTTGATTTCACCACTTCCATTAAATGTTGATTATCTAACGCCTGGGTATGTAAAATACTCATTAATACACAGAAATAAATCAGTTACATTGGAAAGGGCCCTCCCTCTTATTTGAATGACTTTGATGTCCCCCATCTCAACTGGGTAACAAGCTTAGACTTGTATATACTTAGCTGTAGCCAATGCATTATCTGAAAACAATTTGATACCCAATTAAAATGGGTTTCAGCAGATCCACATCTCAGAATATTGTGCATGAGAATTTACTTCAACTCCCCACAGATTTGCAAAACAGTTTTGTACAAAAAACATGTTTTTTTATTTCACAAAATTGGGTGGCTGTGTTGCAGGAATAAAACCGGCCCTATACAGAGGATCAGATGAAAAAGTCGCCACGTGTATTTATACAGAAACACAACAGTGTTAAGAATTCAGGTACTTTGTAGGATCATCACTAATACAGTAAAAAATAGTCTCCATCTGGATCCTTTAAATTTGAAATTGATCACACTAAAAACAACCTGAGGTTATTCTAAACTGGACTATGGCCTGAACCAGAATTCCATGCTCGCTCCAAAGACCCTGGAGGGAAAGGTAACAGGTGGAATGGATTTCTTTTATGAAAGGTTGGGGGAGGGGAGGCCCTGACCGTTCTTTGCTAGGCACTGCAGATTCTTAGAGCTTGACAATGGGAAAGTGTTATTCCTATACACTGGAAGTAACAAGGGCAAGTACAATTGTATGAGCATGGAGTTGATGTGCAGACAGCCCAAAAATGGTTACTTCACATATGTACGCAAATTCTCAGGGTCTGGAAAGTTCAACTATTAACATTTTGAGGCATCAAGCACTTGAGTGCTCGTCAAGGCAAATCTGTATTTGTTTTACTTTATGAAATAGCTCAGTGGGTTTCAGATCCTCTACCCCCCACTAGTGAAATAGCTGTGGTCAAGCTTTAAAACAAACAGCCCATCTTACACTCCTGATTACGGAGATCCACCCCTGAATGATCCTAAGTGCGTTGGTGAGGACGCCTGTCAGAAAGCTCGCTCTGGAAGGAGAGGATCTGAATCACACAGAGGATGTGAACCATGCAGTCACTAACGATGAGGGCAAGGAACAGCATTTGGCAGTACAAACTCAGTCCATATTAGTGGCATTGTGTTGGCCTTCTCAATCGCCCCGAATCATGGAGCGTGCTTGGAGTCAACTGCCAAACCTGTTCCCCCTCTGCCCTACAAAGAATGGAATGATAAAGCTCAGCAAGTGGAAGGTGAAGTGTGAACAGAGGAGCGAGGGTTCTCCCACCTCCAATCCCAGTCCAGAAAGAAAAAGTACCACGTTCGCTGAATTCTGCCCACCCCGGCTGTCTGCAAGAGGTAGTTCTGGCGTTCACACCCCCAGCCATCCCAACCCAATCCCATACACTAGCACTTCATTGCTATCTACTTTTTTTTTTTTTTTTTTTTAAGTTCAATTTTAAAAGAAAAAAGTATATGCTCCAAAAAGAGAGGGACTAAAATTTGTTTTATTCCTCAGTTGGCTACTGTACCGAACTACCCAGAAGGAAGAGGATTCAACTACAAACTTCCCCTCCTTCCAATTAAACACAAAATAAAATATAAACTGGAGCAATAAAGCTCAGAGCGGTTTGATTCTAACTGATTCACTCCTGGCTCTATTCACATCGGATCAATATTTTCTTTAATAAGTTAGCAAGGCAGCCTTGGGGCTCAGCTATTGCCCTTAATGATTATCTACCTGTAATGAATACGGTCAGAATTAACGAAGCTTCCGCTCCAAGGCAGTGGAAGGAGAACTCCTCCCTCACTCTCCCTGATGTGCTCAAGCCACTGGTTTGCTCTATGTCCTCTTGATGCCTTGCCTAGATTACACCTCAGAGACTATGGATGGAAACACCACCTACTACATCCTAATATTCAGTTATGCCTCCAACCCAAAAGCCCCTCCCTGTCTCTAATGCGAATCCAAAGATTAAGCAGCAGGATAAAGGAAAACCAGCGCAGAGCACTCATTCCATAGGGTAAAACAGGCAAATGTGAGAAGGACGTCCTGCCAGCAACAGGAAGGTAAGATGACTACTGCTCAATGTGTTCAGCGTAAGTGCTCCCCAAAGGAGTAGAGCCAAATAATGCCAGACTGTGAAGTCGGTGAGAGGGGACGAGGGGCGGGCAGGCTGACAGGAGACCAACCTCCCCCTGAAAGGAACAGAAGGAAACTGAGGAAATCCATTTTTGGTCGCCACTATCTTGGTTCTAGGGATCAGAGCTAGACGTTGGTTGTTGCTGGATGAGTTAGGGAGCTGCTGGGGCCGGTGCTGCTCCCGCGGTAGGTGGAGTCACCCCATCAGCGGGTGGTGGCGGCTGCTGCGAAGGAGGGGGATCTGCAAACACAGTGGAGAGAAGCATGTGAGCACCAGAACCACTTAATCAAGAGGTTTAAATTAAGCATAAGAAGCTGAGCTATTTCCTTACAAAATCTATCTACGTACAGCAATGACCCATGGCTTCCAAAAGGGAAATGGAGGAGGGCCTAGAACTGGAATTATTTCACACTAGTCTGGGCACTGCGGTGAACTGCACTGGCTCCTGGAGATGGCCATGACCCTCTAGGGCATTTTCATCGCCACATTCTAGGATGAACGCTTTGAATTTGTGCTGTGCTTTTCATCCTCAAAGCACAGTACAAACTCACATTCCTCTAGTGAGGTAGGGAAGGGCTATCCCTACTTGTACAGAGTGGGTGACTGAGGCAGACAGGTTTAACTCCCTACATAATCTCAGCAAGCTGCTAATGTCAGACCTGGGTTTAGCACTTCACTGTTCCCATCTCTCAGTCCTGTGCACAAGAGCATTAGCTCAAGCCTCTTGTCTGTTTAAAACAGATGTAACAATACACTTTACAAGCAGACCTCTGCACGTACAGATTCAAGAAGTATATATAGGTGCCAACACAGGCAGACATCGGAAGATGTGGCACAGTGGGGAGAAAAGAATGAGGGTAGGTACAAAGGCCGGGTTTCAGGCACAGTGATCAGAGCACAGGGAAACAGATGCTAATGGAATAACCCGGGGTTGTTCAGGAGAGGGAGAAAGTCAGAAATCAGGGTGAGGAAGAAGAGAATGGGGAAGTCAATTCAGCAGAGAGAGGACACTGTCAATGGCGGAGTTCCAGTAATACGGGAGAAGGAAAACAAAGAAAAGAAACAGCATCAGAAGGGGAAAAGAGACAAATCCAGGCAAAAGTAGCACTAGAACGAGACACTTCTGTTTACAGCAGTTACCATTAAAGAGTCAGCATTTCCCTCACACCCCTATCTGAGACAGCAGCATTTGATGCATATCTTTGCTAACAGGTAATGGCAATAGTTCAGGTACCACCGTATACTGACTGCTCATAAAGGGTTGACATTTTAGGAGCACTGCACAGGTATCATCGTAACTTCTGTGTCTCTTGCAGCTGTTTAAGTAACCTCCATGCAAAGTCTAAAGGCTTTTGGGTTCTTTGGCTGGCGCAAGCCAGTGTACCATCAACCAACCAAGCCATCTGGATTTACACCAGTGGAGGATCTGGCCCATATGTCTTTAGTTTCCTTCTAACCAGCTTCCTCTTATTTTAAATCTTCCCCTTTTCTGAAGATGAAATTCACAGTGCTAGTTTTTGGTACGATGCTACTGCACTGCATTATACTGTGGTCACTACTAATTAGTGATTTAGTCACAGTTATGTCTTGAACCCACGCCTGTGTGTTCTTTTGGATTAAGCTGTGACTGGTTTTCATGGTGACCACAATGCCTCACCACCTTTACAAGTTAATCACAAAGGGGCAGTAACACATGCTATGGTGCTCTGAATGAGAGAGAGAGAGAGAGACAGAGACTTAAATCTTCCAACACCCCTCTGACAGAGATTTTTGGCTGCTAAAAACACAGATCTGATGGTTCCCACAGCACTCACAAAAAGGGTTTAAACGACAATCACTTTTCCAGTAATAAGGAGACAAGCAATGGAAAACAAACAGTTGGTACATTCAGCCAGAGCTAATTCTGAAATCTCACTTACACATGCCATTTGGAGCAGCTAGGGGAACACGAGGTCCAATTACGTTTCCTGACATTGGTGGCATGCCAGATGGGGGAGGGCCACCGCTGGCTGGGTGGATGTTGGCTGACACAGATGGCATCATCCGGCCTGGCATGGCCTGCCCAGGTATCATTGAACCTGGCCCGGGCATCTGTCCTGCAGGGACATTAAAGAGAGATTGCGATGAAACTCAGTTAAAACACAGAAGTGAACAGAAGAGGAAAAATGTGGCCTAATTGTTCTCTAAGCAGGAAGAGAAAGCACTCTTGTGTGCTCAGATTCAATTCTCTGCTTCCACTCCAAATGCCATCTGCGATCATCCCAAAGGACAAGCTTCCCACCACTGAATAACACACTCCTTTCAGGAGGAACTGCCGTGAGATCTTGATGTCGCTAAAACCATATAACACAACAGGCAACTGGAGGAGGAGTTTATTCACAGTTGCCTCTAGAACAGGATGGAATCTGGGTAAACAGGTGATTTTTAGCGGCCTTCGTGAAGATGCATTACCAACTGCACAGGGAGAACGAGGCTTCAAAATAAAACGCTCAGTAACAAGGGCAGGGACAAGGACTAATGGATTAACTGAATAGCAGAGCTGCAGTCATGCAGCTATAAATGATACCGGAAATACCTGCACAATGTAAAACACATTTTGATTTCAGTACAAGGAAGGTTTCTTAGAAACACCTCTGTGAGTGCAGCCCTCCTTTGTGGGTTAAGTTTCAGGAGCATCAAGAAAAACTTAGAATTTTCAATGTCAAAACACGTACAACTCACTGACTGGATTTTAAAACCCCAGTTGAAGAGAGAGGGGTCCATAATCCATTACATTTACTTCTGCAGGATTCAGTGAACGCACATTTTGTAGCTGCAGTACTTTAGTTCGGGAAGCAGCCACTAGCCATGGATTGTAGCTATTTACAAATGTAAGTAAGGATTATTTTAAAAGATCCCTTCCATCCCAGACCCCAAGTAATTATGTAAAATACATGGTCTGATTATAGAAGCTCTTAAACATAGCCCCACACCCACCTTCTTAAACAACCGAGCACATATATAAAACAGCATTAAGACCATGATGGAATTTAAAAGCTAGGGAAATTCACAGGTCTGTATTTAGGACTGAAAGTCAGTAACTAGGTACAAAGATACATACGTCTGTAATGCCTGCTGAAGTTCAGTTACTGGATGAGATGCTTAAATGAACTAACAGTTTTATTAGGATCTATTACTCATTTAGCATCCTTCAAACATTATTCTTAAGAAATTTATAATGTAATATGGAATTATAAAGAAATTCAGCACCACGGACAGCATCACTGTAGCTTTTCAGGCAACTGGACCCATTTGCAAGTCTAATAGCCCAGAGGAGCCAACTCCAAATAAATTACACATACTCTCACCTACAGTATTGTTTGGGCTATTCTGAACCTGGCCAATGGGGGGCAGGAAGGGGAGGGGTGGCAGAAAAATGGGAGCCCCTGCACCCTGACACCGCTCCCTGGCAGGAGTGCCAGGCAGGCGGAGTGGGGCAAGCCCCCATGCCCCAATCCTGCTCCCCAAGCCGGGCAACATGCCAGGGTTGATTTCATCTGAGGGATCTTCCTGCCAATCATATACCTGCCACTCTTCCTGAGCAGGTTGGGCCGATGGTATCTGCACGGACTGGAACACAGGCATTCTTGAAGACAACAGCACTGGGGGAGGTTTGGTGCCAGGACAACTTTCTACATGGTGCAGGTACCTCCAATACCAGCAGGTTGTCAGTGTTAATACCAGAGCAGCCGATAGTGAAGTGCTGGGATTGAACGTAGGGCCATGTGAGTAACTGAAGAGGGCTCTGCAGAACGTCTTTCCATGCCAACGGAGTCTTAGATGAAGGAAGCCAACTGGGTTTTCTGGAACAGCAGAATTTGCACAGGCGGTTCCAAGGAGAACTCGTGTTCCTGTAGAAGGTTCCTGATTGAAACTGGTGGTGAATACTGCTGCAGAGTCAAGCAGCAAAGGCACAGACAACAGATTTGACTGGAGACCCCAAACGAGAGTGAAAATATTCAACAGAGGGAGGTGGTCCACAGACACCAGGGATGGATCTACAAAACTCAGCCATGAAGCCTCCAGCTAAGGAGAGGTGTGTGTGGAAGCCGAAGCCGACGTCAGGAAACATGGGTCACTGGTCGAGAATGACAATGATGCCACTTTTTCTCCTTTGACTCCCTCCACAAGTAGGAATGCTTTCTCTTCTAGGGCCATGGAGCAAGGGTCACGCAGAGATCTGGAAGCATGCATTTCGTTTACAGCGTTCACTGGCATTGATTCAAATGGCACCAAAGGTGTCTTTGGTGCAGATAGTAGAACCAATATCACTGTGGTATCAGTGCAGATTGTGGTGCCAGATGGGAAGCTCAGACACTGTAGGTATTGGGCTCAGGGAGGCGGACCTTCAGCCCAACATTAAAGGAGGCAGAAGTGCTTAGGTGTGTTTCAGGTCACATGACAGAAGACCTCAAACCTCTTGCAGGAGTATCAGGACAGCCCGGTTGGAGGCTCATTGAAGCCAAATACATTTGCAGTCTGTCCTTCCTTGCCCAAGGAGTATAAGCATGGTGGATTGTTCACTGGGAAACTACATGCATTTCTCTCAGGGACATAAGGCACCGAATGTGTGCATTTGTCTCAGGAAAGATGGCTGAACAGGTTACGTATCCTTTGACCCCTTACATGGTTCAAGACCAGACATGGTCTCAGGGTAACTGGAGGCCAACGGTCACAAATAACCTATTTTAAGAAAGAAGGCTAGCTAGCTTTGCATACAGGAGAGGTAGATCCATTAGCTTGTGGCAATGGAACTAAGATGGATGGGGACTGTGCTTCCTTATCTCAAGCCAATTACCTCCTCTTTGGGTGAGAGTGCTCCTACCACCACCCCAGCACACCCAGCTTTCCTACACACTTTCCACAGCTCAGCGCCAGAGGTGCTGAAGCCCATTAGTGGGAATGCACAGAAGTCCTTGAAGAAAAGAGGATTAAGTTAACGTAATACCATAATGACCAACTGCTCTAATAACCCTTCAACTCAATAAAAGCCTGTAACTGTCCAATCATATGCCAATTTCCCTCATAACTGCAGCAAACAGATTTAAAAAAACAAGTTTTTTTTTGGGGGGGGGGAGGGGGAGGAGACATTTACACAAAGAGGAGAGAAATGTCTAAATCTATCCATGCACACATTGAGCACAGCCTCTGGTCAGTGGCCTGTAATGCAAGTCTGTGACATTTCCATTGTCACAAATGAAAGAGCAGCAGCAACCGACCAGAAAAGCTGTCTGGATTGGAGAATCCTCTCCTCCCCCTTCAGCTCCCCATCAGCAAAATAGTTTCCACTCTGGTGACTGTGAACAGGCGTACGTGGAAGACCATCGCAACGAATCCTTGCTTCTCCAGTCAAGGATCTAAAGAGCAAACAGGAGGTGGAAGATTTCCTGAAGACACTTGCCACAGGATTCACTGAAGCTTTCCAAACCCCAGTACACATGTGGTGCGGTCCTTCATAGGCATGCACTCTGTGGGCAAGTACAATGCACATCATTTCCAGCTGCAGTTATCTGGAATCAGATTCCCCTCAAACAAGTTCAGCCAGAAGTTTCCTAGCTTGGCTTGTTCCTTTCCCCTTGCAGCAAGCAGACAGCAAGAGCAACAAAAAGAGTTCCCCCAGTCAGATAACAGAGGATTTAAACAGGCATACACGTCTGTTTTGGTCCAGGTCGCTCTCAGCGGTGAAGAACAGGCAACAAGGGCACAGTAGGTAGTGTGAGAGAAAGCTATAACCAGCCTGGGACTGAGGTTTACAGCCATGGTAACCCCGTAGCATTAGAAGTAAATCAAAATGTCTAGGATAAGTACAGGTCCTATGTGGTGGCAGGGGGCTCCAGAATGAGAACACCCACCATTCTTTCACCATGAAGAACCTACCTGCTTTTCCAGATCCTCTCTATTCAAACACCAAAAGCTGAAGAGTGCAGATTAACCCCCTCGGCAATTCCTTCTGCTAGGGGTCAGTGTGTGTTGGTGTTTAGCCTCTGGGAAATTTCAACTTGTGGCTTTGAACAGGTGAATATGGCCGGAAGATGGGAAGCAACTGCCTCTTATTCCTTTTGCAAGGAGTCTATGGGCATCACAGCATAGAAGAGCACCACTGTACTTTCTCCCTATCCCTCAGCTACTAACTGTCACATGTGAAAATGCAGATCAGCTTGCAGCAAAGCCAATTTGAAAACATGAGGGCACAAGATAAGCTGAGGTCAGTTGGTCAGCATCATGGGTCAGGATTTTCCCCAGAACTGCAGGAGATGTGAGAGCTTATCTGGCTGGTATCAAGCTATTAGAATTCTGAGGCGAATCAGAGTAATACAAAATTTAGACAAGAAAAATCCTATTCTATTTAGCAATCTAGACAGGAGCACAGGCCATTAACCTGAACCACCCAAGGAAGTAAACTTCTAACCATGATATTTCCTTCAAAGCATTCTGCAGCCAAATTTACACTCCTCTCTTCCATTTGGAAGACAGGATTAGAATTCAAAATGATCTGGACAAACTGGAGCAATGGTCTGAAGTAAAGAGGATGAAATTCAATAAGGACAAATGCAAAGTACTCCACTTAGGAAGGAACAATCAATTGCACAAATACAAAATGAGAAATGACTGCCTAGGAAGGAGTACTGCAGAAAAGGATCTGGGGGTTAGAGTGGATCACAAATTAAATATGAGCCAACAATGTAATACTGTTGCAAAAAAACCCAACATCGTTCTGGGATGCATTAGCAGGAATGTTGTAAGCAAGACATGAGAAGTAATTCATCTACTCTACTTAGTACTGATAAGGCCTCAGTTGGAGTATTGTCCAGTTCTGGGCACCACACTTCAAGAAAGATGTGGACAAACTGGAGAAAGTCCAGAGGAGAGCAACAAGAATGACTAAAGGTCTAGAAAACATGACCTCTGAGGAAAGATTGAAAACATTGGATTTGTTTAGTCTAAAGAGAGAAGAGTAGAGAAGACTAAGGGGGGGACACATGATAACAGCCTTCAAGTATGTAAAAGATTGTTATAAAGAGGAAGGTGATAAATTATTCTCCTTAACAAGTGAAGACAGGCCAAGAAGTAATGGGCTTAAATTGCAGCAAGGGAGATTTAGGTTAGACCAGGGGTCGGCAACCTTTCAGAAGTGGTGTGCCGAGTCTTCATTTATTCACTCTAATTTAAGGTTTCGCGTGCCAGTAATACATTTTAACGTTTTTAGAAGGTCTCTTTCTATAAGTCTATAATATATAACTAAACTATTGTTGTATGTAAAGTAAATAAGGTTTTTAAAAATGTTTAAGAAGCTTCATTTAAAATTAAATTAAAATGCAGAGGCCCCGGACTGGTGGCCAGGACCAGGGCAAGGGCAAGGGCAGTGAGAGTGCCACTGAAAATCAGCTCGTGTGCCGCCTTCGGCACGCGTGCCATAGGTTGCCTACCCCTGGGTTAGACTCAGGGCCGGTGCTACCATTAAGGCGAACTAGGCGGTTGCCTAGGGTGCCAAGATCTGGGTGCGCCAAAAAGCGGTGCCCTCAATTTTTTTTTTTTACAGCGTTCCTCCCCGAGCGCGCGGTCGCTGCTCCACTTCTCCCGCCTCCCAGGCTTGCGGCGCCAATCAGCTGTTTGGCGCCCCAATCCTGGGAGGGGAGGAGAATTAGAGCGGGGGCGGCATGCTCGGGGAGGAGGCGGAGCAGAGGTGAGCTGGTGTGGGGAGCTGCCACACGGCTCCCTGGGGGGGGGAACTGCCATGGGAGGGGGACACCCTCAGGGCGGGGAGCTGCCGCAGGGCTGGGGAGGGGGCGCAAGGTGGAAGTTTCTGCTAGGGTGCGAAACTTCCTTGCACCGGCCCTGGTTAGACATTTAAAAAAAAAAACTTCCTAATTGTAGTTAAGCACTGGAACAAATTATCTAGGCAGGTTGTGGAATCTCTGTCACTGGAGGTTTAAGAACAGGTTAGACAAACACCTGTCAGGGATGGTCTATACATTACTTAGTTCTGCTTTGAGTGCAGGGTCTATCAAGGTGCCTTCCAGTCCTACATTTATATTATTTCTATTAGTTCCCCATCATCTTTAGGACAATGAACCCTCAAACAGCACCTTGCCGCTTTAGTGGTTGCCTTTGCAATATAGCTTATACCCTGAAACCCAATACCAGAAAATACTGATAGTCGAGTTCACACTCCCTTCCCCCGACCATAAGTTTATTAAATATTTTCCCATCTGTCCCAACAGATTTCATGTTCCTGTAAAGCTGGAAGTGTTCTGCCTTCCCAGTGCAATCAAGACACTGATGCTTTTGATACAGAAATGGATGCTTAATGGAGGGACCTAGCTGTGCAACGGAAGTCAAACTGGGCTCTTGGGAAGATGTGTATATGGCTTTACCACAGATCTTTTAACTATTAGGAAAAGTCAAGTTAGGAACTTGGTAGTGCAGTGGGGTTGGCACACTAGCCTTTAACATCTAGACACCTGTATCCAAACCTGGATTAGCTCAGAAGTGAAATAAACGTGTGTGTGTGTGTGTGTGTGTGTGTGTGTGTGTGTGTGTCTTCTCATTTTGTTCTAGGGCTGTCCATTAATCGCAGTTAACTCACACGATTAACTCAAAAAAATTAATCGTAAGTAATCGCAGTTTTAATTGCACGGTTAAACAATAGAATACCAATTGAAATTTATGAAATATTTTTGGATGTTTTTCTACATTTTCAAATACACTACTCACTTTATATTATTTTTTATTACAAATATTTGCACTGTAAAAATGATAAACAAAAGAAATAGTATTTTCCTGTTCACCTCATACAAGTACTGTAGTGCAATCTCTTTATTGTGAAAATGCAACATACAAATGTAGATTTTTTTATTACATAACTGCATTCAAAAACAAAATAATGCAAAACTTTAGAGCCTACAAGTCCACTCAGTCCTACTTCTTGTTGTCCAATTGCTAAGACAAACAAGTTTGTTTATATTTACAGGAGCTATTGCTGCCCACTTCTTATTTACGTCACCAGAATGTGTAGGGTTACCATCCGTCTGGCTTTCCCCGGACATGTCCGGCTTTTTCAGCTTTAAGTGGCCGTCCGGGGGGATTTCTAATAAAGTAGAAATGTCCGGGATTTCCCCCTTCCCCTCATGCAGAGTGTGGCACGGCTGATTGGACGGCTGGGCCTGATTGAAAGCCGCTCGCAGCCACTTAGCCAGAGTCCCTCCCCCTCCCCCGCAGAGCAGCGCCACAGTGTTTGGCTGCACGTGGAGCTCGCAGTTCTCCCTCGGCCTGGTGGTGGTGGGGTCAGGCAAGGGACAGGGGGTTAGATTGGTCGGGGGATTCTGGTGGGGCTGTTGGGAGAAGGGGGTGTAGAGAGCAGTTGGGGCAGGCAAGGGACAGGGAACGGGGGGGTTAGATTGGTTGGGGGTTCTGGGGGGGGCTGTTGGGAGAAGGGGTGTAGAGAGTGGTTGGGGCAGTCAGGGGACAGGGAGGCTTAGACAGGGGGTGGGGGGGGTCTCAGGAGGGGGCAGTCAGGGGACAGGTAGGGGGGTTTTGAGGGGGGCAGGGCTGGGGCAGGGCTAGGGCAGCACCTCATGTCCTCTTTTTTGATTGTTGAAATATGGTAACCCTAAGAAAGTGTGACTAGACATTCACATGGCACTGTTGTAGCCTGAGTCGCAAGATATTTTATTTTTGAATGCAGTTATTTTCTGTACATAAATCTACATTTGTAAGTTGAACTTTCATGGTAAAGAGATTGCACTACAGTACTTGCATGAGGTGAACTGAAAAATACTATTTCTTTTGTTTTTTACAGTGCAAATATTTGTAATAAAAATATAAAGTGAGAACTATACACCTTGTATTCTCTGGTGTAAGTGAAATCAATATATTTGAAAATGTAGAAAACATCCACAAATATTTAAATAAATGGTATTCTATTATTAACAGTGCGATTAATCACGCAATTACTTTTTTTAATCACACGATTAATCACGATTAATTTTTAGTTGCTTGACAGCCCTAATTTATTCACATCACAACCACCACAACAGTCTGGGTTGATTGTTTTTGCTCTGGAGGGCCCCTGAACAGCAGGGGTTTGGCAGGTCAGGAGTGAAGTGCTTTGGGAGACCTGTGTGGCAGCCTGCTCACACTGTGTCTGGCTCAAGCCAGTGCTTGGTTATTTTTATGAGCACTAAAATCTGTCAAAAAAAAAAAAATTATCAAGAGCTGAGTAACCACCACATCCAGGAGTACATAGCCACTTTCTGATCCAAGACCAGACTAAAAGGGAATAAAGGAGGACTTCACCAGGTAAGTGGAGAATAAGGCCACTGAGGCTGGTGGAGCAAAGGCAGGAACCAACCTTGTGCTAAAGTAAGAAGTCAGAGACAGAGAGTGGGGGTAAATTGTGGAGCGCTTTGTTAGTATGGGCAAGCAGCTTATGTTTGATGGAACAAAGAAGGGGACTAAGTGGAGGGACAGCGATGAACAAGGAAGATTATTTTAACAGCAACACTTTGAATGAAGTTGAGGGGTGTGAGATTGCAGGCAGTGAGGCAAGCATGAGGGAGATACATTAGCCAAGGCACAAGCTGATCAGGACTTGGATAAGAGTTTTGACAGAAAAGAACATTAGGATCTTGGAGATACTACGCAGGAAGAAACCGCAGAATTCAGACACTGCCTGTGGGCCAAAAGAGAGAGCCTAGTAAAGATGAAGCCAAGATGAACCCATGTGTATTGTATGGAAAAAGATGGGAATGGAAAGGAGAGACGGCCAGTTGGGGACCACCATTTGATGCAGAACAGACCCCACTCACCAGGGCTCTTCCATCTTCTCCTGTCAGATTGTCTCAAGTAGTATCTTTCCCCCCACTTGAAGCATGAGAATCTCCAAGCCTAGGTTGGCTCTCTCCTTTTCCTTCCCTTGCTTTGCATAACAAGGCTTCTCTGTCCACATTATAGAATAACCGTTACTTAAAACCCTTTGGGATAATTCATGCTACAGACGGCCATTCTAGGTAACCTACAGTAAAGCATAATATAGTGTGACAGACCCAGACCAGTGGGATACAGGAGTCTGGTAGAGGGCAAATATACTGGTCACTGGATGAGTAGTTTTCTGTTCCCTGAGTGACCAGAGAAGGGGCTGCACTAGAGTAAACAGGAACCTGCTAGAACCAGTTAAGGCAGGCAGGCTAATTAGGACACCTGGAGCCAATTAAGAAGCTGCTAGAATCAATTAAGGCAGGCTAATCAGGGCACCTGGGTTTTAAAAGGAGCTCACTTCAGTTTGTAGTGAGAAGCTGGGAACAAGAGGCGCAAGGAGCTGAGAGTGAGAGGGTGTGCTGCTGGAGGACTGAGGAGCACAAGCGTTATCGGACACCAGGAGGAAGGTCCTGTGGTGAGAATAAGGAAGGTGTTTGGAGGAGGCCATGGGGAAGTAGCCCAGGGAGTTGTAGCTGTCATGCAGCTGTTACAGGAGGCACTATAGACAGCTGCAGTCCACAGGGCCCTGGGCTGGAACCCGGAGTAGAGGGCGGGCCCAGGTTCCCCCCAAACCTCCCAATTGACCTGGACTATGGGTTCTTCCAGAGGGGAAGGTCTCTGGGCTGTTCCCCCAACCCACATGGTGAATCTCTGAGGCAAGAAAATCCGCCAATAAGCGCAGGACCCACCAAGATAGAGGAGGAACTTTGTCACAATAGTTATAAAAACTGTATGGAAACTGTTTCAAATGAAGTTGTAAGCTTTAGTGTAGACAGTGGCTTCTTGGACGGATGGAAAAAATCAGAGCCCTTCAGAGTTGCAGTAAGGTATGGGTTTTATTGTTATATTAACAGCTGGTTAAGCCACTATTAAAGAGAATTTAACCCAAAATTTTATATGGGGAAGCACAGGCTTATTTTGCATCATGAGCTTATTTCCTGAGTCCTATTCTACACTGCTGCCCAGAAGACAACTGTGTATCTGGCTGTTAATGCTAGATTTAGTTCCAGTGAATATTTTCCTTGCAAATTTAGAATGTTATATTGTATTGCAGTTTTCCTTAAAGCATCCATGAGATGGGGCTTTCACACTGCCCAGAGAAGTTCTGTGTATGTGTGTTTAAGGACAAGGGTAGCTTTTTATTTCTTGGCTTATTGCAGCAGAATGCATGCAATTTTATTTTAAAGGCAGATAATGATGCTTGCAAGAGATGATCTTATCACATCTCCATTCTATCTCACACTAAGAGTTCATTCAACAAACAGTACCTAGCCAAACCTGGATTAAGCAATTGGGTTTCACAATTGTCAGCATGGCAAAATGAAATGTTATTTCTACAGAGATAATATTCCTTTTCACTTAATGAGAAAGATACAACTTCAAAAAGACAGGCTAAAGCAGAAAATGTCAAAATGTGACCTACATAAAGGAGAGAGCTTAAAAACAGCAGATGTTTGAGAAGATAAAACTGAAAGATTCACTAAAATGAGGTTCAGCTTGCTGAAAAATCCTTACTCGTTTATAGATTTTAGATATTTTCTAGTACGTGCTAAGGAAATGTTACTCTCACTAGTATTGCATGACACATGTATTCATGTTACAGTGAACCTTGTACATGAAGCCATCCTTGATAGATTACCCCAAGGCCTGTATGAGATGTCTCACCTCCATTAAAGCAGTCATTTGAGGGGCTCTGGTGTTGGGTCCCAAGACAGGCTTCACTATTTTTATTTTAAAGTGGGGGAAAAGAAGCAGAAAGTTTTGTAGTCTTCTAAACATTCACTTGCAAGTTCTTTCCCATTAGCGCACCCCTTAAACAAATGGCCAACTGCTAATGCAATCAGTGCTAAAGGAGGGAGGATGCAACTCCTGGGGCCATGAGTTCTGAAAAGGGATGAAACCCAGACTCTCCACTTCCAGGGGGGCCAACCTGAGCCTGAGAAGGAGCCAGAATTTACCAATGTACATTGCCAAAGAGCCACAGTAATACATCAGTAGCCCCGCCCCCGCTCCCAGCACCTCCTGCCCACTGGCAGCCCCGATCAGCGCCTCCCCCTCCCTCTCCGCCAGTTGTTTCATGGTGTGCAGGAGGCTCGGTGGGGGAGGAGCGAGGGCACGGCAGGGGGTGGGAAGCGGTGGAGTGGGGGCATGGCCTGTAGCATAGCCAGGGGTTGAGCAGTGAGCACCCCCCAGTACATTGGAACATTGGCGCCTGTAGCTCCAGCCCCGGAGTCGGTGCCTATACAAGGAGCCGCATATTAACTTCTGAAGAGCCGCATGTGGCTCCGGAGCCACAGGCTGGCCACCCTTGCTCCACTTAGAAGTTTCTCTAGTGCTCTTTTGCTGAGCAGAAGATGATGATTCTGCATGAAATCATGCTCTCACCTGAGTGAATAAATCACTTTTGAGATGCTCATGACATTTCTGTTAGACTGGTGAGAACAGGAAAATTCTTTCAGGGCGCTGTCTGCAGGCTTCACTGCAGGACAAATTTTGTGGTGTCATTAGACACGCCTCTTCCCTACTGTGAATGATTTTCAGAAGCAGAGTCAGAAACCCATATTGCTAACCAGTCTTCAAGACACGTCCTTACTTTCGCGTGTCCTCCCCAACACACTGCAGCAGACAGAATTCTAGAGCCAAGAACTGTGAATAAATAACTACAATAACTCATTTAGCATCAAATCTCTAGGGAGGCAGTTTCCGCTTCACTTGCATATTGTATTTCTGTCACTTCCCTCTAGCACAATTCATTCACTGTAGACTATATAGGCACTAACTTGATTATACAAGCACCAACTTGAATGCCAAAGTGCACTGTTCTGGGGCTTTCCTGGTCCTGTCAGACTGGACCCCCTAGCAGCTGGAGGCTCACCATTGTTTTTCTATAACATTTCACACACATGGTAAGATTCTTTTGCAAGAAGTGACAAGCTGCTTCCCCATCTACATGAATGAGGACAATCGGTACCCAGGGCTGCACTGGCTACCTTAAAATATTTATGCATCTTAAATAATATATATGTGTACGGGGTTAGGAAGTGCTTAAACTCACTGGAGAGGCTTTGATGACATCAAAAAGCCAGGACAAGTGAAGCAGTTAAATAATCATATAACAACCTCAATGGAATTGTTGTCCCTTGGCTGACTCCGTTATTTGCTATTCTACATAATACTTTTGCATGGTCAGACTTTCACAGGTGGGATGACGCAGCTACCACCTTGTTAGTAGAAAGAACCCAAGCCTTCTACCTGCAAGGGTTTCAATGGTTATTTACAGTGCAATAGAGATGCATGTGCACAAAAATTTCCCTTTCCTACTGCGGTGTTAACAGCCTTCGTTCATGTCGCACTCCCCCTTAGTACCCAGCTAGGGTTGGGCAAGCTAATAATCCAACCAGTGGACCACATTTGGTGCTGAATCATGGTCATGTGCCACTTGAGGCATGTTGTACATATGCTACGACCACCAGGCAGTATTAAAGCCACAGTAAAGGAACTTTAAAGCCAGGCTTTAAGTAGACTAAATGCTGGTCATTCTGTCAAAAAGGATCATACCAAGCAATCAAGAATACACAGAATATAGTCCCCTGCCAGGCTTCACATGACTATAAAGAGTTACAGTTTTAACACAAATTAACAAGTCCATAATTACACAATTATCTATCAGGTTGCAACTGGGAGAATTCTGCAAAGCATTTCCCACCAATATCAATTTACACTCCCCTTCTGTGACCCTAGAAAAATGAGTTTAGTGGCTGGAGCATTCAACAGAACACAGTAACTTAAGTGAACGCTGGAGAATATTAGCAAGAAGAAAATTATGAATCCAAAAGTCTGAATATTTGCAGAGGAAAAGTGACTCGGAGTTACAATAAGCCAGTGCGGAAAATGAAACATACGGTGTGACTAATGTGGACATAGTTAAAAACAGCTCAAAATCTGAATTTTGGACACACACTATGAAATGCTTGCAAACATGCTACAGACAAGAACGAACAACAAAATTATTCATGGAATAATTTCAACCTCCACATCACAGAAAACTGGTTCTGGATGATGTGTGAACATACAAGACAAAAATTTAATAACTGGTAATACAATTATTCACCTCGATGTTGTGGCATATTTTTAGTGAATTTAATACTAAGAGGTGAAAACCATGGAGACCCTTTTATCCACAGCAGGGGGGTTGGGGTGTGTGTGTGTGTGTGTGTGTGTGTGTTCGTTCATCACAACAGTCTCTGAATAGGCAGGAAGATAGTCTGTGAAAATTGGACAGACCAGTTCCTCCCCCACTGGAAGATATTTTCCCTTGGACTTAGCTTGTTCACCCTCTTTTACCAATGGATCTCGCTGGTGGCTGTCAGAAGGCTCAAACATAGCTGGTGGAAAGCACGTTCGCTGGCTTGAGATCATAATGGAAAACAGAGTTCCTGCCATCTTCTGAGAAGCCAGTGGAGGAGAATCTGGAATGATTCTTAGACTTTTTTTGTGCTTTTCTTTTGCCTTTTGGAGGGAACATACTTGCTTCCATCAGGAGATTTCTCCCTCTTCCTAGATGGTGTCTCCCTTTTGGGATTTAGGACTGGATTTTCACAAACAGCTAGGTGCCTAACTCCCATTCATTTCAATGCAAGTTAGATGCCTATCTGCATCTTCAGAAATGTAGATACCTTTGAAAAATCTGACCCTTAGCCCACAAGGAGGGGTTTGAGCCCCTCTGCCCTTTGTCTCTCCAATATGTAATTAGAGAGGAAACAAAGGGGATCGGATCACCCCTGACGGAACCCAGATCCTGCTTTTGGAGAGAAAGGAGAGTCAGAAAAAAATATCAATCTTCTCAAAGGGAAGGGGGAGGGGGCGATCATAGAGCTTTTCCCCTTCGAGGAGGATTGGGCTGGGACTTGAAAAGGACTTCCCCATCAAAGAATTCCCCAGTCAATGAAGATTGACCTGCCTGCTGGTTCTCAAGCACTTGTGACAGTGTCTCCAAGCAGTCTCTGACGGGGGAAGAGGGGAAGAAATGCCAAATTCCAACAAGCCATCCAGATTCTAAGCCCTTTCTCCCTAGCAACACAAGCATCTGCAGGCTGTGCCACTGGAACTTTTGCAGCAGAGCTCCTCTTCTGAAGCTTCTTAGAGGTTACCACTTGACCTTTTTTCTGCTTCAACAAACAGAGGGGAGAAACCTGGCAGGTGATCCCATTTTAGGAATGAAGCCTAGGAAAAAATTGTTCCCTAGAAGGACGATGGGGAGGGTTGATGGGAGAAGAATACTGCTCACTGCTGCACCAACATTTGTTTGCAAGAGTCAGGTCAGCTCTTCCACCTCTATTATCATCTTATCTTGCTCTGCTTGCATGGCTAAAAGAGGCTTCCTGGCCAAATACGTAGAGCCCTGCAAATCTGTGTCTATCTGCTTTATATTTGCAGACAGCTGGCTGCAGTATTCGCAGGAAAAGAGTTGCAGATCAACGGTCTCAGACTGGGGGAAGAGGTCAGGATCTAGAACCTGCCATTCTTTGATATTTTGATTTAAGGATTGTTGAAAGTGGAGCTCCTGAAGGAGGATGGAACACTATACCTTTTCCTCTCCAAGCCTCTGGAAAAGAACCCATTTCTGTGATAGGAAGCCCCTGTATCTTTCTTTTACATGCATTTACAGGTTAAGTGCCAGCAGCATGCTCAGTCCTTCACTAACATAAGGAGATATACCTCCTGCACCATACAGATTTCCATCCAGTACAGACACGCAGTACACCATGCTGATGGTAGAATCTGGTAGAAGTGTTTGTTAAGGCTTTGTGGAAGAAGGGTTGAGACATTTAGTGGATGAGGATAGACTAGATAAGTTGCTTAACTCTCCTCTTCCTTTTTCCTCTAAATCACTAACATTCTTTTTCTAACTGCTCTCCAGTGCAGAAGGGAAACCAGGCTACTGAGTGCTGCATTGTGGTTGCTGCTTTCTCAGGTTAGGAAAGGGGACTAATGAGAGACTGACATGGAAAAGCTTTAGTTGATGTCCCCTTTTCAGCCCTATGTCAATGCAACCTACCAGAGGAGCCTGGATCAAAAACTGCAGAGGCTTCCTTTCCCCAGCTTGATCCAGACAGAATCTGGATCCATTATGCAATTAGCCACAATAACAAATGCTGTAATTAGGCCTTGGGAAATGTAAAAAAGAGTCCTAGAAGCAGCAATACGCAGTCAAAGGGAACTGAGGCCTTGTGGGTAATTCTGCTGTATAAGAGACAAAGCATCACCCTGGGAGCTGCACCGGGACAGGTTAGTGAGAAAAGAATCCCCACTCTAGCCTCAGGGGCTACCATCCTACTTTCTCTCAGCCTCTGAGGTGGTTGTAAGCCAGGGCTATTTTTTCCTTCTCTTAATAAATGTTTTACAGACTTCAATCATCTTGCTTGGAATCATCTCTTCATCCCCTACCCCAGTCACTTGAGGGGCACTCCAAGTATCATTTTGTTCATGGTCTAATGGATTGTAAGTTACTACTTTTTATTCATTACTAAGAGAAAGAGAGCAGCCAAAAGTGAAGCCTGTTGGGAAACAGTGAAGTCCACACAGTTAAAGCACACAAACTTCTCAGGCAATCATACAGTCAACTGAGGAGTTGCAAATGGATAGCCGTACGAGTATTTTTTCCCATTCAGGCCCACTTCTTTTCTTCCATGTGTAAATGTGTTTTGACAGCGTGACTTCTGATGTTTCTGTCACTGTTAAATTTCCACCAATGCAAACAATGAGTCACCCACTTGCAGAAATCTGCCAGACAAGTCACAGTCCACCCAATGGGCACTGTGTAGAATGAACATTATACTGCCGTACTTGTCACTTGGACAGATCACTGTGGGGGAGGCTACCAGCATTACTGGACAGCCCCACACAAACAACAGGCAAGGAAATGGTTTGCTCTTTTTATAAAGTCATTTTAAAGGGGTGTGTTGGGTAAAAGGGCTGGACTCTCAGTCCTGGAGACCAAAATTCTTTTTCTACAACCCTGGCAGCAACAGCACATGCTTCAAACTGCTCTCCTGCCAGTGCACCCTCAGCCCAGACCACGAGGGACTTCCACTAAGTGTCAGGTGAATTCCATCTCCAGAGACACTACAATCTTTAGCACCTTTGCTAAGATTGTTTACCTGGGTGCTAATCAGCATCTATTGTGGTGAAGTAGATTTGTGATGTGGATGCTTTAAAATAATTATTGGTAGCCAATAATTATTTTAAAATCATTAACTTATTTCAGAGAGGCCACCAAAACAGCAATTATTTGGTAACAAACTTTGTTACTGATTGGGCTGAAATATGAACTGGGGACCCAGAGACAAAAGATTCTGTATCTCACTACTGTCACAGGAGTGTCCAAGGAGGGAAATATATACATGACAGGGGAAGGAGATGTAGGTGAAATACATACATCACTCAATTCCTCTTCCCAGTATGGACTGTCTCAATCTACAGCTAAAGGGTACATCAAAAAAGGCCAGGATATCAATTTATAATGTGGGGAAAGGTGAAACAACCCCAAGTGATGTCAAAATGAGCTCAAAGTTTTTACCTTCTTCATACCCATGAACCAGAAACTATTTTTACCTGGACCAAGAATCCTCCTATCATAAAAGTGTTAACTGGATCCATCCCAGAGACACGTGTTAGTAGATTTAGCACAGAATTGGATGTCAAGAATGCCCTATTTTTAATAATGGCTTTGCAATTGACTTGCTGCATGAGTTTTAGGTAAGTAATTTCTGTGTCTTGAGTTTCCTCAGCTATAAAATAGGGATATATGCATCTACATCACAAGGGTGTAATAATAATATGGAGATATACCTATCTCATAGAACTGGAAGGGACTAAAGGTATTGAATCCAGTCTGCCTTCATAGCAAAACCAAATACTGTCCCTGACAGATTTTTTTGTTTTGCCTGAGATCCCTAGATGGCCCCCTCAAGGACTGAACTCACAACCCCGGGTTTAGCAGGCCAATGTTCAAACCACTGAGCTATCCCTCCTCCCCCAATGATCTACCTATGCTATGATAAAACGTAAGGTATTCTGAAGCTTCAGATGCAACAGGGGACAGAAGATCTTTTCCTGGAACAATTCTTTGATCCCCAGAAAGTTCACTGTTGATCAGCTGATCCCCTCATTAGAGAAAGGAGGTTAAGGCTCTTCCCTTCATTCATATCTATCAAGCTCCTGAAGGAGGCATCAGTTTCAATTACCCTAGTAAAGTCTAATACACCCATTTGCTTACAAGATAAGGTCATGCCTCTTGGGAAAAATATCTTCAACTCCTACCAATCCCCGAATGGAAGGGCTCCCAGATTTGGGCTGATTTCTGTCTTATTTCACAAACAGACTGGGTCCCACCCACTCTTTTAGGATTGTTGGTATTTAATGGAAGGATCTGTTCACTGTAAAATAGGGCCAAGAAGATCTACGGGATACACAGGCTGGAGATTCCCAATTAAGGCAAATAATCTAACATGCAGTGGCTGTCTTTTTCTCAGAGACCACGTTAATGAACAAATCCCAAGGCTTTATATAAAAGTTTAGGCCTCCTTTATGAGGAGTTCCATAATTAAATTTAGAGGGGAAGTCCCTTGCCTCAGGCATAGAAAGAGGGTCCCTCCAGGCTGACACTCAGCTATTCATCCTGATGGCAGCTCATCTGAGACACAACTGAGCTATATCATTCAAGATATTAGATTAGCTTCTGATCTAAATGCCTGCTCGGGGTTTTATACCAAGCTCTCCAGGAGCTCTAGAAAAATCTTATCTATTTGGATTTTAGCCATGCATTTAGTGGCTGCACTGGAAAAAGGTAGGCTGAGCAAACAGAGGGTATGTATACACTGCAATTAAAAACCTGTGGCTGGCGTGTGCCAGCTGACTTGTGCTCACAGGGTTCAGGCTAACAGGCTGTTTAACTGCAGGGTAGACATTTGGGCTTGGGCTGGAGAACAGGCTCTATAACCCTGCAAGGTGAGAGGTCCCAGAGCTCGGGCTGCAGCCTGAGCCAGAAAATCTGCACTGCAATTAAAACGCCCCTCAGCTCAAGCCAGCTGGCCTGGGCAGCAATGGGTGTCTAACTGCAGTGTAGACATATCCAGAGAGGCTTAGTTCCAAAACAATAAGCATAAAGTCCCTTCCAGGGTATACTGTGTTTTTCTGTTCAGTGACGTGCCCCTCATCTCAAAGGGCTCTAAAGCACTTTATAAACTACATGCAAATATCACTCCACCCACCACAAAAATGCAATAATCTCATGGGTGGAAAGCAACACAGGAGTTAACCTAATTAGACTGTAAACTCCTCTGGACAGGGGATGTATTTTCCTGTGTGCGCAGTGCTTAACACAAAGCACCATCATCCTGACTACACTACTAACAATGGAGTGAAGAATACTGTATCAACCGAAAACCGCAAAGGGAATTTGGGGAGGAAGGGGGGCAGAGTGCTATTACCCAACCTGGAGTTTTTCCAGGACAGCAGGGTTAACAACCTTACTCTTAAATAATACACTGGACACTTAATGAGCAGAGGTATTTGGGTGGTCAGTTTTAAACCCGGTCTGAAAGGGGGCATTTTCAGATGGATGAATGCCAGCTGCTAATATATATTTAAGGGAAACTAAGACTCAGAGAAGGGAAGTGCTTGTGGCTCATACTACCATGAGGGTTACCACAAATACTCATGTGCTATGGTTACAGGCATCGATGTAGATATCTGGACAGATATATTTGTGGATTAGTTATCCTAGGTCTCGGGTGGACATCTGGTGGATACGTCTTTATGCTGTGTTTGTCGAATTAACGGTCATTGAGGGATCTTCCATTAGAGACCCAAGGTGCCAGGATGCAGCGAGGGGAAGAGAAATTAAGAAGCAAGTTGTCTTCTATGCCTGTTCCACTCAGGTCAACTTGTGAGTCACTGATTCAGAGGACTGGGGGTGGGGGGGGGGCGCGCAACTTGTTGGGTGTGCTTAAGACTGGCTCCAAGGATCAAAGTTCTAGTTCTGATGCACTCTTGAAACCAGAGATTTATCCCATTTTCCCTTCACGAGGTAAAAAAAAGTTACCCAAAGTCATCTCTCAGTTTGTAGCTGGAGAGGTTTTTTTGCTACTTAAAATGATGGAGACTCTCCTAGTCTTCCTAGGAGGATATCATAACAAAACTTCTGGATTTCCACCTGTGATTTTGAAGGCATTTAAAGCAATTCCCCTTTCTACAAGGACACTACAGGGGGAAGGCGAAAGAGGGAGAGAGGTCGATTTTACCCTTGAGTTCTTAAGCAAACAAATCTCTTGAAAGGGCTGAGGATTCTTACCTTTAAGAAAACTGGAGTACAGGAATTGCCATACTGAAGCAGATGCAAGATCCACCTAATTCGGTCTTACAGTGATCAATAACAGATACTTCACAGGAAGATGTAAGAACCTCACACAAAAGGCAGATGTGGGATCATCAGATATTGGGTCTTATCCTGATCTCTAATAGTTGTAGATTGTCTTAAACCCCGAAACTCTGGTTTAATACCCCTTCCAAAACTTGTTCTAACAACTCTGGATATTCTTGATATCCATATAGAATGTACAATACCTTTTTGAATCTTGTGAAGTTTGTGGCCTCAATGACATTTTGTAGCAATGAGTTCCACCATCTAATTACACGTTGTGTGACAAAAATATTTCCTTTCATCTGTTTTGAATTTGCCATGTTTTAATTTTGTTGAATGCCCCTCTGTTCTTGTGTTATAAGACAGAGAAACAGAAGTTCCCAGTCCATTATCTCTAGAACATCATTGTATATACTTCCAACATGTCCCCTCTTACTCGGATCTTTTTCTAATGTAACAATCCTCATCTTCCCGACCTTGATTCAGCAAAGAGTTTTTTTTTCAGGTCCTTGATAATTTTTGCTGTTCTTCTCTGAACCCCCTCCAGTTGTGCAATATTCTTTTTAACACTGAATGGCCAATACTGAACACGGAATTCCAGATGAGGCCACACCACAGATTTATATAAATGTATTATAATATTCTTCACATTATTCACCATCACATTCCTTATGCAACTTGACATCTTGGTAGCTATTTTGATCATGGCTGCAAGGTGAGAAGAGGTCTTCATTCAACTGTCTACTGGGACACCCAGGTCCCGTTTGTGATTTGATACAGTTAGTTTAGAATTCTGTACGATGTATGTGTAGTTTAATTTTTTCCTCCAATGCATTCCTTTGCATTTGTCAACCTTGAATTTCTGATTGATCTAGCTGATTTAGGACTCTCTGCAGTTATCGCAGTCCTCTCTGGTCCCATCTGACCTAAATAAATGTTGCCATCTGCAAAATTTGCCAAGTCACTGTCCACAACCCTCTTTCCATACCATTAAATATGTTAAAATATGGGACCTACTACACAACTTTGCAGCCCCTACTAACAACCTTTTACCATGATGAAAACTGACCATTTAATCCTCTTTGCTTTCTATCTCCTAGCCACTACTTTTTGATTCATGACAATACTTTGCCTCTCACCCCACGACTCTCCTTAGGTTCTTTAGTAGCCTCTTGTAGGACCTTGTCAGAGGTCTTTTAAAAGTTCAAATACATTTTGCCAGACGGTGGTTCTTCATCCACTACTCTACTGATATGATTAGTGAAATGCTATTTTCCTTTGCTGAAACTTTGCTGGTTAGACCTTTTCATATCATGAGCTTCCAAGTGTTTTTTAATAGTTTTTTAATTATCATTTGAACTGAACTGCCAGATAAAGATGTAAGGCTTAAAGGCTTTTAATTCCCCAGGATCACCCCTAGAAACTTTTTAAAAATATAGTTACAACATTTGCTACCCTTCAATCCTCTGGAACAGCAGCTGGTTTCAATGAAATGTTTCATATTTTGTTAGCAGCTCAGTTACTTCATACCTAAGCTCCTTAAGAACTCTTCAATGGACCATCTCAGCCTGGTGATTTATTACATTTTTATTTATCAATTTGCTTCTGCACCTCCTCTTCTGACACCTCAATCTCAGAGTATCTCATCATTGTTATCAGAAAAGCGTTGGTCCAGGGGTAAGAAAGTCCAGGACATTTTTAGCACAATATCTATATATACATATAACCCCCCACACACACACTTCCCGTTTCGGTGCTGACTTAGCACCTGTATGATGTGCGAACAGAAGAGGGGTGCCTCACAGTCTTTGAACAGTTCCAAAATTTTTCATCTTTGCTCATTTCATAGTGCCCAACTGGTAGGTGCCTGACTCCTCCTCCTGGTGTGCTAAGAATAAAGCTACTTGGTGGTGCCAGCAGTGAGACAAGGGGTTAACCGCACCAAGGCAGTGACCACCACACTTGGCCTCTCAAATAATTCAAACTCACATAAGCAAACAAATTAAAAATAACTATAAACTTTATCTAAGAATTTGAATAAAGAGAAATACACAATCAGTAAAAATATTCAATGATTAAAATGATTAGCGATATTTATAATGTTTTTTAATTATAGGCTATGCTGTCAAGCACACTAGATCACATGACCCCCCCACACTAATATTCCTAACCAAAAGTGATTCTCCCCTCAGTTTTGTCCATCTCTCCTGTCTCAGGTACCCAGACGGTGCATATGGAGATGTGTTAGGCCCATAAGGAAATGCTGTTAGAAACACACTTGAGAATCAGAAATGTAGGGCTGGAAGGGACCTCGAGAAGTCAAACTCCAGAGCCCTGTGATGTGGTAGAACCAAGTAAACCTAGACTATTCTTGACAGATGTTTGTCCAACTTGTTTTTAAAAGCTTCTAATGATGGGACTCCATGACCTCCCTTGGAAGCCTATTCTAGGGCTTAATGATCCTTATAGTTAGAAAGTTTTTCCAAATATCTACCCTAAAGCTCCCTTGCTGCAGATTAAGCCCATTACTTTTTGTCCTACCTTTAGAGGACATGGAGAACAACTCATCACAGTCCTCTTTATAACAGCCCTTAACATATTGGACTTATCTGGTCCACCGTCAATCTTCTTTTGTCAAGACTAAACACACACAGTTTTGTTAACCATTACTCATAGGTCAGGTTTTCTAAACCTTTTATCATTTTTGTTGCTCTCCTCTGGACACTTTCCAATTTGTCCACATCTTTCCTAATTTCCCTGTTACTTGTTGCCTGCTGTAATTTATACTGTTTATTGGCTTTACTAGCACCACATTTCCAAAATTTGAAGGATTTGTGTTTGGCTATTAAAAAAAAAAAAAAAAAAAAAAAATCTCTTGAACCTAATCTTGTGGTACTTGTTCCAAACATTACAGTATCACTACTGTAAAATGCCATATTTTGGACTATTACTGAAGAATACAGTAACACCTTTTTATAAGGTAACTAAGATGAATCCAATTATTTAACTAGCTGGAGTTTTCCCTTTACGAAACCACAGATCCACTCTGGTCTTTGACCTTCTCTTGTGTTCCTCTAAAGAAGCTCATTTTTTCAGGGGATTGGGAAAAGAAGAGACTAATGCTGGAGATGACGTGGTTTCAATTCAATTTAATGAAAACCATGTGGGTCACTTTGAGCATCACTCTGTTCATCCGATGGACCATTTATTCTAATTGTAACAGGGGAAGAGTAGCAGAATAAATCCATGATTTATCATAGTACTACAATTTGTCTCCATTATCCTCCTGTTTCTGAAGCTCACAACTATGGGTTATCGTGGATTCTTATGTCCTTCTCTCCTCACATACAGGCTCTCCCCAAATCTTGTCATTTCACTCTAAAACATTTCTTAAAATCTGTTCTTTCCTTCATAGTCCCATATCATAACTCTCATATTTGAGCTACTACAACCTTCCCTATCATCACTCCATCTGTTAATCCTTCCTGATATATACTTCTCCACTCTTCAGTCCAAAATCCAGAAGCGAAAATAATCTTCCAGATGCTCTGACCAAGTCACCACCTTCCGAACCCAAAGACCTTCAGTGTCTCGCTATCATTGAATCGTAGAACGGGAAGCGACCTCAAGAGGTCAAATAGTCCAATCCCCTGCACTCATGGCAAGTCTAAGTATTATCTAGACCATGCCTAACAGGTGTTTGTCCAACCTGCTCTTAAAAATCTCCAGTGGCGGAGATTCCACAACCTTCCTAGTCAATTTATTCCAACGCTTAACCACCCTGACAGGAAACTTTTCCTAATGTCCAACCTAAACCGCCCTTGCTGCAATTTAAGCCCATTGGTTCTTGCCCTAGCCTCAGAGGTTAAGAACAACAATTTTTCTCCCTCCTCCTTGAAAACTTATGTCCCCTCTCAGTCTTCTCTTCTCCAGACTAAACAAACCCAGTTTTTTCAAACTTCCCTTATAGGTCATATTTTCTAGATCTTTAATAATTTTTGTTGCTCTTCTCTGGACTTTCTCCAATTCGTCCACATCTTTCCTGAAATGTGGTGCCCAGAACAGAATACTCCAGTTGAGGCCTAATCAGCACAGAGTAGAGCAGAATTACTTCTTGTGTCTTGCTTACAACACTCCTGCTAATACATCACAGAATGATGTTTGCTTTTTTTGCAACGGTGTGACACTGTTGACTCATATTTAGCATGTTTTCCAGTATGACCCCCATATGAGCTGTATTAGCTCATATAGCCTGCAGTTATGCCAAGTCACAGAAGTTACCACACAAAACTGCATCATACGTGAATAATGTTAGCCATTCTGGCCTCAAAGTGCATTTCTCTTTTAGAGTAAGAGACACCCTTTATATGAAACACACGCACTACATTAAATAAGTACACAAGCAGGCGTGTAGTTTCATCTGTCATCACTTCTTCCTCGGGCTTTAATCAATCATGATGATCTTCTCTTACAAACTCTTACCTGGCTGTGGTGGATGAGGGGGGGGCATCTGGTGGTGCATCATAGGGTATGGAGGGGGCTGCTGATGAGGCAGCATGCCTGGATGACCCGGTGCCCCAAGTGGGTTCATGCCAGGCCCACTGGAATGCTGGTGCGATTGTTGTGTGTTCTGACTGTGCTGCTGCTCCATTTGCTGGCGGGCCCTTAATTCTGCATATTTCAACTGCTCCATGTGGAAGTTCTGTCGTTCCGTCAGCAACTGCTGCCTCTGCTGTTCTAACTGCAGGCAAGAGAAAAAACATTCAATTTAGAAATATGAAAAGATGTAAGAAGTGCTCCCCACAATGACAGACATTCTTATTACCAATTGGCAACTTACCTGCTCAGCTCACCATTATTTTGCAGTCAGGGTGACAATACGTGCCATTAAAGAGGGATATTGTCCGTTACTACCACAGCAGTTAGTTAACTCTACCATGGTGTTTCCATTCCAGGGAATACCATGGCACTACAACTACAATTTAATCCAAGATAGACTGCAAATGTTCACCTCCTCTCAATTCTGCACGCCATCACTCTCTCCTCTGATCCAGTTTCCTCTCCATGTTGCACTGTGGGAAAGACAATCCCTAAGAAGGAACTGGATACAACCAGAGGAGTTTTCTGTGGAAAGACTTCACCACCAAATTCTGCCCCAACAACATGTGCTCACAAAGTTCATACGGGGTCCTAATTCTATGCCTAGATTTCCAGAGTGAAATCTATGCCTCAAGGCACCCCTTAACCATTGATTTGGATTGCTGAGGCTAATACGGTTTCATGTTTGGACCAACTGCCTTTTCCTTGAACTTTTAAAAAACATGTTGTTATTGTGCTTTCAGTACAAAGCTTTGTAACAAGTAACCTAGATGCTGAATAAATAAGCCATCTGCAGAAGACACTTCTTACTATGGGGCTGTTACTATGCTGATCTTCTCATTATGGTTAGAAAAGCTCATATGTAAATCTTAGCTAACTCTAAGCCCAGCAAAGTGTAACAGATAAGTGTGTCCTTGTACCGCTAAATGTTTTAATCTAGTTGATGTATACAGCAACATAGCTTTCACCAGATCCATCCAAACCCCCTTCTGTTCAGTTAGTCATGAAAGAAAAGCAAAAATGTGGGGAAATGGGATTCTGGAAAGTAACCTATGAAGTTTATCAGCTTGACAACGTTATTGTAAAACACATCCACCTTGCTAGCCCGGAAACTGATCAGAGACCAAATACCAGCCTCTGAGACACACTGCTCAAATTCCTTTCCCAGTTTCTTTGCAATCTCAACAGAGCTGAGTTACGCTTTGTGAAGATGAACTGCCATGTCTAGATACAAACTAAACTCTTCTTTCCCTTCCCCAAGAAGAATGAAACAAAAGAGAGATGTTGTGATTTTTCAATAAAACCAAAAACATCCTCTCCACCCCAGAAGCTAAATGCCCGTTCAAATAGAAGAATAGAAGCATTTAAAGCTATACTACAAACTATGGGGTCTAAAGAACAGTTTGTCTGCATTCAGAGTCCTTTGCTCATTGCAACCATACTTTAAGATTTCTAGAAGAACTCCACTCCACAAAACATTATGCAGCAGACTGTTCACTACCAAAGTGTGAGTGAAAAAACATTTGGCCACAGAGCATTCACCAACAGAACCAGATGGCGACCAGAGCCAATGAATAATGCATAGCTCTTGTGGGGGGCTGTTTTCAACATGTAATGACCACAATGTGTTTATTCATGCTGTCACGATTTCTTTGTCCTTGACCAATTTGACACTTTACCAGGAGGAACCTGATACAATGAAAAGACAAAAACTCCAATGGTGTAATGGTTCATGTGTGAAAACAGAAACAATAGGTGGCAGGCAGTTCACAGCAAAATTGCTTTAAAGGCCCTGAGAGCAAGGCTTAATAAAGAGATACCACTGCAGCCTACTTTTATATTCTAACACATTCCTGATTCTCCATCTGCAGGCCACCTTCTCTTGTTGAAATACATGTAAAGAGGGCAATCCGGTAGAATGTTATTACAAACTTCCTCACAATGCAAACAAACGTCTAGCAATATGCATCAGATCTAAATGCTTTTGAAAGCTTTTCTTCAACACATTTTCCCCACTGGCATGGCAAAAAGGATAGGGGGACAAGAACAGACAGTCCCACAAAAGAGACTCATGAAAGTTGAAGGCTCATGTGAAACATACATGAGCTGTGATGCAAGTCAGGCCTAAAATTGATTCACAGCCCAACATAGCAGGTTCCACATGCTAGCTCGGAAACTGCTGAGCCACACTCCATGAGAAGTGCAAAAAAAACCCAACAACAACAACAAAAAAAACGGATTAAAAAAGATACGTAACATATTTTTATGTCAATAGAATTAGGCTTCAGGAGGGTTTGTCATCAATACACATCGGTTTTCCGTCGAGGCAGATCAGTACATCAGTACACATGCATTTAACTTTCAGTTCTCAGAGCCAGGTGATAACCTGACAATGGCAAATCATACAGGAGCTAAATTAGATTGTCTCAGCCTGGATCACCGTGCACATCTGTCCACATCACAAACCAGTGCATGAACAACTTGACTCATGGAGGTGACAGGAAATGGAAAGAAATGCTATGTCCAGCAGTCACAAAAGGCTCTTCAGTACATTTGCTGTAAACATCTACAACAGGAAAAGGTAGAGGCACAATGTTTTCAAGCTGCCTCAAAATGATGCACAATTAGAAATGACTTATAAATATCTAACATGTGCACACTACAGCAGCCATCACTGGTTCATCATTCTACCTCCCACACTGCCTTTCCATGACAGTAAAAAGAGTGCGATCATTCATATGTTACCGCACCTTCTGGCTCAACAATGCTGCTATCAATAGAATCTCCAGTTACACATAATCAGCGCTGACAGCACTGAAATAGCTTCAGATTACAAATAGAACAAAATGGGTTATGCATAAAACCTCCTCCCTCCTACCGCCCCCCAGCCCCACTTGCAGATTTCTTTTAACAATTACAAGCAGGTGACCTTTACTATAATAGAGGGCTGAGACAGCTCAAGTGGAGCTGTATGGACATGTGGGTATGGAACCTGCCACAATACCGAGGAACTTCTGTTTTGGTTAAATTTAATTACTCCACTAAATATCCAGCGTGTCAGTGGAATAAAGCTGAATTTTGGCCACCAGGAGCCAGGGGGGAACTCATACATAGAATATTAAAAAAGAAAATGTCAGGCTGCCTCAAAAAGAAGAAAAAAAAGAAAGAAAGGCTGTCACTGTAATGGAGTTTTTCCCCTAAAGATAAGAAAATCTACAGAGAACCTTTTCAACTTAGTTACGGCCATTTCTTTAGTTGCCAATCAGTGTCAGAGGCAGACATGCACAGTGACACAGCTGAGGATACGAGGCAAAGAAGAACTCTTGTTGACATTCTATTCTGATAAAAGACCACAGTTTGTCAAACTCTATCAGTCTGACTAATGCTAAGATGTGGATGTAAATTCCATTAAATTCACATGTGAGGACTGCCAGAATGTCACAGGAATTGCATCCATATCTTTCCCCCCACCCCAGCAGTCCACTCCAAGGGTGTCCAATAAGGTCTCCAGCTGTCACATATATCTGGGCAGGGACCACTGCCTTCTGACTGAAGATTTTAAGGCTGCACAGTTCCCTGCCTTACACTGATATCCTCAGCAAACCAGTCTGCCTAAAGGCCAGCCCCTGTGCGATGCTCTCCAAGGACCATGAACAGGGTGTTCCCAGCAGTTACAAGTTACCATGCTGCTCTGTCTACGCAAGCACACTTATTCTTTCTCCAAATCTTCTGCAAAGGTTGGGGCCCCGCCTTGGACAGAAAGTCCTGACAGTTTGGTGGATCAGAAAGAAAGCCCTGAAAGCTTTTATTTATATTTATATATATTTTTAACCAAAAGGCCTGTCTTTGTTTCCTAGTTTCTGGAAAATCCAGCTTGAATGAGGGAGTCTGTGCAAACCACTGCACGGTATGTACTTCTCTAGAGTTATTTAGTTTCAGTGATTCACCTTAATCACATCCCACTGGTTTTAGTTCCAATAGCAGCTGTGGTAACCCTCCCCCATGGAGTAGAACACAATCATACAGAAACCATTTGTAGATTTAATACAATACAGTCCCCAAAAATATTGCCTACCGTTGCAATATCTGTCACAAAGGCGGGTATGGAAAACCCAGGAATTACAGGTAAATATCACATAACCTGATCTACTTCTACCATCACGCTGCCCACAAAGAGAAGAAACAAACTACTCCACCAGGATATGCAAAAAACGTGATGAAAAATTTAACTTTGAGCTCACCGCTGAAGTAGTGAAAAGGATACCATGTCTCGTTCAAAGAAACAGCTGATCAATATATCAGAGGCTGATTCAGTGAATGCTGCATATCCTGCAAAGACACTCTCTCTTCCCCTGGTATTTCTTATTCTAATTGTGCACAGCAAAGAAATTACTGAGTGTTAAAACAAGGGACTCAAGAAGCCACCACAAAATCATTAAATTTGTTACTATTAATTTGTATTAGGACTGCCATGTTTCAAATGATCAGAAATTAAACTAAACCTGTGGCCTAGCCCCTACTATTATGCTAAGTGTCTTCCCAAGACAGAATGCTGATTCTTTGATCAGTAATCACCTTATCCTGCTGCTCATCTCCTCTCCTTTTCCCTCCATTGTCTCTACTCATTGCCTTCCATGCCAATCTGAGCATGTTCCCAGAGTATTGTCTTCCTGGCCCCCCTCTCCTCTTTCCCATTTTCTTAGCTTTCTTTTTCTGTCCCTTTTGACCTGCCATTTTCCTATTATTTCTCATCATTCCTCTCTGTGCCTATGACTGCATCCTCCTCTTTGCTCTCCCCTCTTGTAGAGCTGCCCGTTCTTTCTCCAGCTCAGAGATCTGTTACCTACTCAGGGAGTTCCTCTGCAGTGTAAAGTGCACTGTGCAGATCAAGGAGCTGAATGCTGCCCACAGGAGTGCACCCACTCTGCTACTCAGGTTGAGTAGAACACGGACTAAAAGCACACAGCCGGTGAGAATCTCAGGGGAGCTGGAAGAGCAACTCCCACAAAAGAATTGGAGAAGCAGATTGAAAATCCAAACTAGGTGTTTGATCTAAAACCAAGGTAGGACAGGAAAGGCAGAGGGTTGGTGTCCTAGAGACTATATCCCAGTGATGTATGAAAAGCATCTCCCCACCCCATTCCCTGTGGAGTAAAGAATAGCCATCATTGAATTACAAATTGCTCCTCTCCCCCTACTCATCAGATGTAATCGCTGCACAGGTTCTGTAAATCTTCATCCCAAAATGAATACAGGGTGGGGGCAAGAGGTAAATTAGGGGCCAATGCATAATAGATAGTCCTAACTCACTCTTTTACACTACAGAAGAGATCCTGGGTAGACACATCAGAGAGATGAATTAAACAGCTTAATGTGAGTAACTCTGAGAGTATGTCAGTTAGACAGCACTGGCTGGCCAGTGCCAGCTGATTCTGTTGGCGCTAAAGGGCTGTTTAATTGCAGTTTAGACATTCGGGCTGTCTCCAAGCTCTGGGACCTTTCAACCTGATAGGGTCCTAGAGCTGGGCTCCAGCCCAAGCACGAACATCCACACCAAAGTTAAAAAGCCCCTGAGCGTGAGCCAGCTGGCATGGGCCAGTCGTGGGTTTTTAATTGCAGTGTAGATATACCCCAGGTGAGCTAACGAGAGCTGTATATCTAAAGGGTTAGGAACAGATGAAATTGCTAATATACCAGCTATACTGACATGCAGAGACCTCTCTAGCCATTGGCTTGCTCTAGGATATCATAGAGAATTAGTCTCCTGCACTTACTGCCTCTTTCTCTCTGTCCATGATTGTTTCCAGCTCTTCAAAATGACGAAGTTTGATCTCCAGTTTCTTCATTTGTGTTTCCACCAAGAGGGCTACCAAGGACTTGATCTTTCGCTCTTCCACTGCTGCTAGGTGCTGAGGATAAAAAACACACAAGTTAGAGCCCTCCCGCACACACCACCTTTACACAATAGATAGTTCAGTGCTTTAAGGGATTGAATAACCAAGAATGAATTGTGTCCTAGATTTTCCATTTGTTCACTTTAACCAAATATTTATTTTCTTTTCATTTTCAGTCCTTTATCTTCACAATGATAGTCCTCCTAGTATTTCTGAAGTCTTTAGTCAAAGTAGATAGATGTTAAGCTTATATATAAATGAATACTGTACAAGCTCACTCCCTCTAGACCAGGGGTCGGCAACCTTTGAGAAGTGGTGTGCCAAGTCTTCATTAATTTAAGGTTTTGCGTGCCAGTAATACATTTTACATTTACAGGGGCCGGCGGATGGAACCTCAGACTGGCAGCGGGCTGAGTGGGGCTGGTGGCCAGGACCCCGGCTGGGAGGGGCCGGTGGACGGGACCCCAGACTGGCAGCGCAGGTGGCAGATGGAAGCCCAGACTGGCAGCGGGCTGAGCGGCTCAGCCCGCTGCCGGTCTGGGCTTCTGTCTGCCAGCTGGGTTCCCAGCCGCCGGCCCTGCTCAGCCCGCTGCCGTCCATCCAGGCCAGTAGCTGGCTGAACGGGGGCCGGTGGCCAGGACCCCGGCTGGCAGCAGAGTGCCACTAAAAATCAGCTTGCGTGCCGCAAGTTGCCGACCCCTGCCCTAGACAATTTGATTATGCCTTAAAACCGTCTGAATCTGTGAGCAACTGGAGTAGAGGTTTTAAAATGGAAGAGTGAGGGGCTAACAAGGGATCAAAGGGCAAAAGATTTATGGTGGCTCAGTTACGTGTGATCTAAAAAGTCTTTACTATTGTGGTGAATGTGAGGCTACTACACAGAGACACACTCAGGAAGACTGAGGAAATTACAGATATACCTCTGCCATTCTAGAGATCTTTGCTCAAGTGAACTGGAGGTTATGTAACTAGTTAAAAATGGATCCCATTACAACATTCAACAGCAAACAAGTAAAATTACAATTTTGCCCATTGTAGCAGTTCCATTTCAACCAGGGAGAGCGTCTACACAGCCTTAAGTAGCTACGCCTCACTATCAGTGTATAAAGTTTGTTGAAAGGTTATATAAAAGAAACCCCAGTTTTCCTTTACAACCAGCTTACAGCATTGCTCTTTTATGAAAAACTGAATCTACATTCGAAATTTAAGAGTGCAAAAACAGATTACAGACAAAACCAACATGCCTCAAATATCTCCCTCAAGCTTTACCTTTACTATTGTGGATAATCAGATGTGTGTCTAAGGATGATTAATGATTTAAATACATGACATCTAAATGAGACAGCCCTCAAGCGCTGCTTGAGTATTTCAAGTTTAAAATATAAAAAGACAGAAGCACTTTAATTGACCACACATACTTGCTATTGTTATAACTCATTGCTCAATAACAAAAACTCCCCCCCAAAATGGTTACCTATCTTTCGTAACTATTGTTCTTTGAGACGTGTTGCTCATGTTCAGTCTATTCTAGGTGTGCACATGCCTACGTGCACAGTTGTCAGAGATTTTTGCCTTAGCCTGCACAGTTGCAGTAGGGTTGGCTGTAGTGTCCCTTTCAGTGCCACACATGTGTGGGTGTATTAGGCGCTGCCGACCCTACACCCTTTTGGTTCCTTCTTGCTGGCAACTCCGACAGAGGGGTAGTAGGGCAGGTAATGGAATGGACATGAGCAATACATCTCAAAGAACAGTTACGAAAGGTAGGTAACCATTTTTTCTTCGTGCGTTTGCTCACGCCAATTCCATTCTAGATGACTAACAAGCAATATCCTCGGAGGTGGGCTTGGAGTTCAGTCTAGCGGTTTGCAGTACTGTTCTACTGAAGCCAACATTGTCCCGGGCCTGCTGGATAAGTGCGTTATGGGACGTGAACGTGTGGACGGATGACCATGTGGCCTCCCTACGATGTCCCGGAGAGGTGCTTGGGCTAGGAAAGCTGCCGAAGAGGCTTGCACCCTGATCGAGTGGGCGGTTACAATCGCTGGTGGTGGCATCTTCGCCTGATCATAGCAGTAGCGAATGCAGGCAGTAATCCAAGAAGAAATTCTTTGAGAGGACACTGGATGACCTTTCATCTTGTTGGCCACTGCGATGAACAATTGCGTAGACTTGCAGAATGGCTTGGTCCTTTCAATGTAGAAGGCCAGCGCCCTCCTGACATCTAGGGAAATCAATCTATGCTCCTCCTCCTCCTCCTCCTCATGCAGCTTTAGAAAAAGGACAGATAAGTAAATGTCCTGGCCTATATGAAACTGCGAGACCATCTTGGGCAGGAAAGCTGGGTGCAGCCACAGCAGGACCTTGTCTTTGTAGAAGTCCGTATAGGGTGGTTCTGAGGTAAGTGCCCTAATCTCAGAGACCCAGCGGGCATATTTTATTACAACTAGGAATGCGACTTTCCAGGACAGGAGGAGAGAGCAAGAAGTCAGAGGCTCGAAGGGGCAGCAACTATGAGCAGCAACTGCACAAGATTCAGGTCCCATGGCAGAACAGGGTCCCTGACATGCGGGTTGAGGTGCTCAAGGTTCCCCTTCCTTCTCTGGGGACAACTCCTTAGTTATTGGAGGCCAATGTGCTGCTCCCGCATTGGATTTGGTACCATGTTCCAACTCTGGGTGCCAGGGGTGGTTTGTTCGAGGCGGCCAAGGAGGACTGGTGGGAATATGGGACCAGCATTATGGGCATGCCCCACAGGTTCCAGTACAGTGATTGAGGGGGCCTATGTCCCTGCTACCATGCGGTTGCTGCAGGTGCTGTGCTGGTTTCGCGGGTTGGCGGCGAATCCCCCTCCTTGGCGAGGGGCTGACTCCTGGTCCTACTTAGACCATTGCCCTTCCGGTGACCAGGGCAGAGCTGTTGAGGCCTGAGTTTGCTGACTGACCCTGGTCGGTGACCAGCGAGGTGAGGAACAGTGCCTGCCCAACGAGCGGTACCGGGGAGATGGAGACCGGTGCCAGGACAGGGAGTGATTCCCACCCCGGTGGAGACTGGCATCTGGGACTAGACAATGGTTCAACATGAGCAAGCATTCAAAAAAGTCAGCCAGTCCAAATAACTTGCATCTAAGTGTTTTGAAAGAGCTGGACTAAGAGCTCTCTGAACCATTAATGTTGATTTTCAGTAAGTATTGGAACACCAGGGAAGTTGCAGAGAACTGGAAGAAAATTAATGTTCAGCCAATATTTAAAAAGGGTCAACAGAATGACTTGGGTAATCATAAGCCTGTCAACCTGACACTGATCCCAGGCAAAATGATGGAACAGCTGATATGGCATATGATTAATAAAGAAATTAGGATATTAATAATTAGTGGCAATCAATGTGGGTTTATAGAAAACAGATCCTGTCAAACTAACTTGATATATTTTTTGATGAGATTAACAATTTGGCTAATAAAGGCAATAGTGTCAATGTAATATATTTAGACTTCATTAAGGTATTTGACTTTGTACTGTATGACATTTTGATTACAAAAAGTGAAACAAAACAAAATCAACATGCCACACATTAATTGGAGTAAAAACTAGCTGACTGATAGGTCTCAAATCGTAATTGTAAATGGGGAATTGTCATCAAACAGATGAGTTTCTAGTGGGGCCCTGCAGGGATCAATTCTTGGCCCTACACTATTCAACCTTTTTATCAATGTCTGGAAGAAAATAAAATCACTGATAAAGTTTACAGATGACTCAAAGATTGGAGGAGTGCTAAATAAGGAAGAGGGCAGGTCACTAATACAGATCGAGCTGGATCACTTGGTAAGCTAGGCACAAGCCAACAATATGCTTTCCAATATGGCCAAAGGTAAAATCATACATTTAGGAACAAAGAACGTTGGCCATACTTAAAAGATGGGGGACTCTACCCTAGGAAAAACTAATTCTGAAAAAGACCTGGGCATCACGGTGGATCAGCTGAACATGAGCTCCCTATGCAATGCTGTGGACAAATGGACTAATGAGATCGTTGGAAGTATAAACATGGAACTACTGAGTAAAAGCAGAGAGGCTATTTTACCTCTATATTTGGCACTGATGCGACTGCTATTGGAATAGTGTGTCCAGTTCTGGTGTCCACAATTCAAGAAGGATGCTGATAAACTGGAAAGGGTTCAGAGAAGAGCAAAAAGAATAACTAAAGAATTGGAAAATATGCCTCATAGTGACGACTCAAGCAGCTAAATCTATTTAATTTATCAAAATGACAACTAAAGGGTGACTTGATCACAGTTTATAAGTACCTACCTGGGGAACAAATATTTGATAATGGGCTCTTCAATCTAACAGACAAAGATATAACATGATCCAATGACAGCTCAAGCGAGAAACTGAGATTAGCAATAAGGCACAAATTTTTAACAGTGAGGGTAACTAACCACTGGAACAATTTAACATAAGAATCGCCATATTGGGTTAGACCAATGGTCCATTTAGCCAAAATCCTGTCTTCCAACCATGGCCATTGCCAGGGGCTTCAGAGGGAATCAACAGAACAGGCAATTATCGAGTGATCCATCCCGCCATCCACTCCCCACTTATGGCAATCAAAGGCTAAGGACATCCAGAGCATAGGGTTGCATCCCTGACTATCCGGACTAATAGTTTTGGCCTTCACAACATCCCCTGACAATGAGTTCCACAGATTCACTCTGCACTGTGTGAAGCAGTACTTTCTTACGTTTGTTTTAAACCTGCTGCCTATTATTTTCATCAAGTGACCCATGGTTCTTGTTTAAGTGAAGGAATAAATAACACTTCCTTATTCATCTTCTCCACACCATTCATGAATTTATAGACCTCTACCATATCCCGCTTAGACGCCTTTTTCCAAGCTGAGAAGTCCCAGATTTTTAAATCTCTCCTTATATGGAAGCTGTTCCATACCCTTAATCATTTTTGTTGCCCTTCTCTGCACCTTTTCAATTCTAATATTTTTTTTTGAGACGGGGTGACCAGAACTGCACTTGGTATTCAAGGAGTGGGCGTACCATGGATTTATATAGTGGCATTATGATATTTTCTGTTTTACCATCTACCCCTTTCCTAATGGCTCCCAACATTGTCAGCTTGTTTTGACTGCCACCACACATTGAGCCCAATGACCCCAAGATCTTGTTCTTGAGTAGTAACAGCTAATTTAGAACCCATCATTTTGTATGTATAGCTGGGATTATGTTTTCCCATGTACATTACTCTGCATTTATCAACAATGAATTTCATCTGCCATTTTGTTGTCCAATCACCCCGTTTAATGAGATTTCTTTGTAACTCAGGTTTTGGACTTAACTATCTTGAGTAATTGTGTGTCATCTGCAAATTTTGCCACCTCATTGTTTACCTCTTTTTCCAGCTCATTTATGAATATATTGAACAACAATAGTCCCAGGACAGTTTCCTCTCTTGATTGTGAAAACTGAGCATTTATTGCTATCCTTTGCTTCCTGACTTTTAACCAGTTACTGATCCATGAGAGGACCTTATCACGGGCTGTGGTGGATTTTCCATCATTGGAAAATTTTAAATCAAGACTGGATGTTCTTCTAAAAGATCTGCTCTAGTTCAAACAAGTTATTTCAGGGAAGTTCTACAGGCTGTGTTATGCAGGAGGTCAGACACAATGATCCCTTCTGTCTTGATAATTTATGAATCAGCAATCTTGTCATAGGCTGTTTTGACTGGGGGGAGGGATAGCTCAGTGGTTTGAGCATTGGCCTGCTAATCCCAGGGTTGTGAGTTCAATCCTTGAGGGGGCCATTTAGGGATCTGGGGCAAAATCAGTACTTGGTCCTGCTAGTGAAGGCAGGGGGCTGGACTTGATGATGACCCTTCAAGGTCCCTTCCAGTTCTGGGAGATGGGATATCTCCATTAATTTAATTTATTTTTAAATTTTTGATCAACCACGTCTAGATAAAGAGCACTATATCCATCTACAGCAGAAAGGGTGTCCAGTGGTGGGAAAAAATGAAAAAGGACCCATAGGTCCTGAAATGTATTTTCATGGTGAGGGAAAATTAATTCAGCAATTTGGGGTTGAAAGGGAAGATATGCAGTGGGTGTATCACTAAAACCATTAAAAAACAAAACAAACCCCCAAAACAAAAACAAAAAACCTATTATTTACCACTTTGAACCTTTCACCAAAGGTGTTAAAGCACTTTACAAACTGCGTGTGTATGGGGATTATTAGCTCCATTCTACATGTGGAAAACTATAGTGCAGAGGTGAAGTGACTTGCCCAAATTAAAAGTTATTAGCAGATCTGCAAAAAGAAACCATGTCTCCTGATGAGCTCCCAACTCACCACTATATTGTGTTGCCTTCAAACACACCGACACATTCTTTTAATAACATTGTCCCGCAGCCACCAACCTCCCCCAGAAAAGCTAATTGCAAGATTTCTCCTGTGACACTTACGGTTCTATTTCTAACGCAAAGTTTGCAATACTATAATAGCTTTCCATATAATCTAGAGTTAATGGTCTGGGTTAATATTAAAGTTTAAATTATTCTATCTCAGACAGAGACATGGCTCATAAAAGGCCTTAATGCTGTCTGAATTTTTAGTGCAAACGTGAAGAGAAGTCCTTGTTGCACTCCAATTCTACACTGGAGTGTTAAGGTCCTGATTACAGGATATTATTTCCTCTAATATAAATTTTCTCTGTGTGTCTTTGTCAAAATCAAAAGGACTGCATTATCCAAGCCCTTTCTTCTTCTTACATTCACCACCAACAGAAGAAAATGGGGACATGAGCTTGATTGGGAGCAGGAAGCCTCTCAAAATAAAAGATTAAATTTCACTCATATTTACATTTTTATTGCTTGCCTGAAAATGGCCATCAATCCATGGTGTGCAGAAAAGAAGGAACTCTTAATATAAGTGCATGGTGCTCTGGCTATAAGAGGTTTTGCTATTTACAGAAGACCTCATTTCTACTCTTCAGACCTAGATGCAGACATGCAAAATTACCTACAATGAAGCCAGATGGTCTGCAACACCAGCGCCTTTTTGGGAAATAGTCCCATATTATAGCACTAGAATTTGGTTTTAAATAAGGCCTTTCATGCTCTGACTGCTTTGTAAAGTGCTTCGGGACATCTAGCCCCTTGTACTGCACTGACTGCATATGTAAAATAGGTTGCTGTTTAGAACCTTTGATATTAAAATCTGTTTTGAAAGGAAACGTTCACTAGAGTTATCACCAAATGTCATGGCATCATGAAGCAAGGACCCCAGTTTATTGGGAGAACTTCCAATAGTGTAACATTCTCCCATTACCAGTCTGCACTACTTTTTTGCACCCAAGGAAAATATATAGATAAGTATCTAACAGACCAAGAGTCCAGAAGACTACACTCAGTCTCACACACAGCACATATGCAGCACTTACTATGCATCTCAAGGCATTTCACACTACAACATAAATCATATCCATGCCTCAGTTTTGCCATCTGTAAAATGGGTATAATATATTGCCCATGAATGATGTGAAGTTTAGTTAGTGTTTGTACCAACACTGAGATCCTCAGATAAAAGATTCTACAGAAATTAGATCAGAATTAAAAATACTTTTATCATCTTACCATCACTCGATGAAAGAAAGAAATTCCAGACGTGAGAAGCACAACTAAGGTATACTTGTCATTTTTTCACAATTGTGTGGGTTATCACAGCAGACAAAGGGTTATTAAAGCAGAGAGATCTACAAGGTGTGTCAGAACATGACTTTTAAACAGCTTCTTTAAATGGCTCAAAATATCTGCTCCCTGTGAGCACTATCTGCTTACTTTACTAAAAGCATTTATTCCTTTTAGCCTTGCAGTGCTAACATAGCTATGAAAGCATGATCTGATTCTGCCATGGCTTGGGCATCAACATTTAAGCTCTGAATTAATCCTTGATATTGATGATGCAAGGGACAGAAAAGAACAGCTTGATCTTCAGATCTCAGGTTGAGTTTATAAGGCTGATAGAAAAAAGTCACCTTGGTATTCACATCTCAAGATAATCCTAAAATTAATAAACGAACCACTGGGGAATCCCATATGCCAGTTTAATATTACATTTGAAAGTTTTTGTCAAACAAATTGTAAATGGAGCTTCGACTTCATCCCCTTTCTCAGATCAGTCTCAATAAAATGATGCATGACATTTCAAAGACTTTAAACCTAACCATTGCCGTAAGGTGTCAGGTGACTAAGATTGCTGGATTCAGGTAAAGCAGTCTCAAATTCAAGAGTTTTGAGAGTTTAAACGGTCCCATTTTAGTGACATCATCATACCCTAACTTGACAGAGTGCCCTTTTCTCAGATAAGAATTCACAACAATTTAAACCTAATCAGAAGTGAGTACAAGCATGCTCAGGGGAAGGGGATAAAGCCTATATTAATGAACCTGCCTAGACTGTAGGTAAATTACACACATACACACCTGAACAATTGTCAGAGTCACGACAGAGGTCAGAGTATGACTCATTATCTGGGAATATATACAAACAACAGGGACCAAACCTGCAGTTTGGACAACAGGGGTGTGAATAGCAGTGCACACAAAAGTGCTGTGCTGTAACTTCCCCCCGTGGATGCTGCAAACTCAGGATCTTCAAATTTGCACCCTCAGCATCCACATGCCCGAAGAGAGTAAGAACATCTATGGCTAGGAAAATCTAGAGTGCTCCCTGAATACAGACTAGTTTAAAGGGAAGTGAAGTCTAAGTTCTGGAGAGGAGTTCTGGAGAGGAGTTCCCACTGTTTTGCCTGTCAAGAGTTGCTGAGCCCCTCCAGAACCAAGGCTCCACTAAAAACTAGGGGGAAAACACACTATGTCACTTGTGTTGGCCAAGCTTACCGCACATGCCAGGGCTCCCTCAATCCCTCCACAAGCTCCTCGTATGCCACCCTCCCTACAACTTCCCTCATCATCCACCTGTAGGGCTTGTGTGTGCCCTCCAAAACCTCCTCTTCCCATACCAAGGTCCCCTAATCTTCCCCCCATGGCCAGTGGCGTAGCCTGCTTCTCAGTGCAGGGGGAGCAACCATAAAATAGGCGCCCCCCCCTTTGGCTCCTCCTCTGGCCACACCCCTCCTTGGCTCCTCCTGCGGCCGTTCTGCGTCCCCGCCCCCCCCCCCCCCCGCTCCTCCGGCCCCACTGTGGCCCTGCCGCGCCCCGCCCCCCCCCCGGAGAGGGGCAGCACGGCCGTACTCCGGAGGAACCATTTGAAGGGGCGGCGGGCACAGCCGGAGGAGCAAAGTGGCCGGGCTCCTCAGCCATCACGCTCCACACTCAGCGCGGCCGCCTCCTGCGGCAGCTCAGGGCTCGGCGGCCGAGCGCTCTGCAGCTGGCGGGCAGATCCCCTCTCCCCGGCGATGTTGGGGCCGCGCTGAGCGTGGGGCGCGCTGGCCGAGGAGCCGGCCCCTTCGCTCCTCTGGCCGCGCCCGCGGCCCCCCTCCAATAGCTCCTCCGGAGTCAGACCGCGCTGCCCCCCCACTTGCCTGCAGGATCCCAGCGGCGGCCCGGCAGGCGCCGCTTTTGAAAAATGTACTGAGGGGAAGCGGCTGCTTCCCCTGAACCCCCCTAGCTGCGCTACTGCCCATGGCATGGTGCTCCATTCTCCCTCCTGCCAAGGGCTCTCTGTGGCCCCCTACTCCCCCACCCAAAGGTGGTCTGTTTCAGGGGCAGGAAAACTTTTTGGCCTGAGGGCCGCACTGGGTTTCGGAAATTGTATGGAGGGCCGGTTAGGGGACAGGGTTGAGGGCCGGTCCCCACCTCCTATCTGCCCCCCTGCCCGGGACTCCTGCCCCATCCACCCCCACCCCCTGTCCCTGACCGCCCCATCCAACCCCTCCTCTCATTCCTGATGGACTCCGCCCCAGGACCCCTGCCCCATTCAACCACCCCTTCTCCCTGTCCCGATTGCCCCCGGAAACCCTGCCCCTGACTGCCCCCTGCCGCCCCATCCAACCCCCGCTCCTTCCTGAACTGCCCCCCCAGACCTTTGCCCCCATTCAACCCCCTATTCCTCCCCCCCCAGCCCCTATCCACACTCCCACCCACTGACCACCCCCCAAACTCCCCTGCCCTCTATCCAATCCCCTCCCCCGCTCCATGTCCCCTTACCGCGCTGCCTGGAGCACCGGTGGCTGGCGGCGCTACAGCCGCGCCGCCCGGCTGGAGCCAGGCCATGCCACCGCCACCACCACGCAGCACAGAGACTGGGTCAGGCCGGCTCTGCAGCTGTGCTGCCCCAAGAGCTCACAGCCCCACCGCCCAGAGCATTGCGCCGGTGGCAGAGCAAGTGAGCTGAGGCTGCGGGGGAGGGGGAACAGTGGGGTAGGGGCCAGGGGCGAGCCTCCCGGGCCAGGAGCTCAGGGGCCGGTGAGGATGGTCCCACGGGCCGTAGTTTGCTCACCCCTGATCTATTCCCAGCATATCAGGTTCCTCCAATCAAATGCTATCAGGGGTTCTGTTTGTCCCAATCCCTCAACTTATCCTAGCATCCTCCTTTCTCCCCACAAGACAGGGGCTCTGTGTGAACCCTCATTTCTTCCTTCCCCACGATGCCAGAGGCTCTGTCAGTCTGTCTCCCATTCCTCTTCTGAGGTCAGTTTGTTTCAAAGAAATATGCAGCAGCCAACTGGAGTTTTTTTTTCCAGAGGAGCTAACAGCTTTCCCTTGCTCTACCAGAGTATTATATTTGCCTCTTCTAAGGATCATTAGCATGGCAATGACTACTCAGCCACTGTCAAAAAATGCAGGACAAAGAAATCCAGCACTGGAAAGTATGCATCCCAAGCAGGGTCAAGGGACCTGCAAAGAACGAACGAACGCAACCCCCCCCCCCCCCCCCCACACACACACAGCCACCCCCCAAGGGGTGGAAGCACAAATCACAAATCATCATCATAAAGCAAACCAGGCAAGTGATGTGGCAGATAATCTACCACACACACGATGGGGTCACAGTAATAAGGGTCTCTCACAGAGGTAGATAAATGTCACATATCCATCCTACAGCAATACTTAATTGGGGTATTTTACTGTCTGAGCAATTTCAGTGCTGAGGCCCACCCAATTGGACCAAATTATACATTTTATTACTAAAATCTGGAGTTTGTGATGCCTAGTATTCAGCAGAGTTAGAGAAAAGAACAAAAAGACAGAGAAAGGATTACAATGAAACAAATTATCCGGGAAGTAGAGGAGATGTCTTAAATATGAGGAGGGAGGAGGAAGAAGGGTGTAACATTCATTACATTGAATGAAGCAGGATACTCAGAAGATATTTACAATAAAAACTAAGCCAGAGCTGCCATGTGGAACACTGATTCAAGCTATGGCTCATTAGGTAAAGTCTGCAGACAACTTAATACGTGAGAAACAAAGGATTTAAAAATATACAGAAAAAAGGCAGGCTGAGAAAAATAATTCATTGATTTGTGGCTGGAAAATTTAAGAGGCCATTTAACACAAATATGGAATGGAAAAAATACCACTCTCTCAATATCCAGCCCTGAAAAACAATAACAGACCACCTTTCATGTGATGATCTCAAAGATCTTGATAATTATCACATTGCCCTGCGATGTAAGTGTTATACTTGTTTTACTGATGAAGAAACTCAGGTACACAGAAGATAAATGAATTGCCTGAGGTCACACAATTAGTGGCAGATCCAAGAAGAGAACCCACAAATTTTGCCTCCCAATTCTGTTCCTTGACCACTAACAGCACACCCAGCAGAGACAACTGCCCACGTGACACATTGAAAAGATGACATTCTTTTTTGGGGATGCTCACCCTGACTTTAGTAAGTTTACAATGGTAGCATTAAACTATTCACAGGGAAACAATTTCATTTAATGATCGTGTTCAAACAGCGGAAGTGAAAGAGCACAAACAAACAAAAGAGCACTTAAAGTCCCAGTGGTTTGGAACAATGGACCATTTTTGAATACTTCCCAATTGAAACTGGAAATCAGCTGCAGTGGACATTTGTGTACGACAAACCTTTGCTTTGGTGGCAGCTGAGGCAAGAGCAGCAGCTGCAGCTGTAGCTACATTTCCTTCAGAGATTTCGTGTTCCACTTTCTTCTTTCCAGCGTCGCTTTCCTTGTCTTTGCACGCATCAACGTTTTCCTTGTTCTCTTCTGCCTCCTTCTCTTCTAAAGAGATGACCCAATAATTTTTTTTACATTCATTCTTCACTTCATGATCATCACACCAGGGACAGGATTTACATAGCACGTACTTCTGTGCTCACACAGCATAAACCCATGCACGAGCACATTACAACACTCCCACTTAGGTGCTTTACATTATTATAGCCCCTCAGCACTTCCTCCACATACTGCTACAGAAGCAGTTTGAACACCTCCACAAAATGTATATCCCAGAGGATCCCCCCCAAACCCTTAAGGGTGATGGCTCCTAAAGTGCTTTCATTTTCTACCCCTGTGCACTCTTCTCTCCCCATCTTTTTCTTAGTCTTAATATCAAAATAATTTTAAGTTGTATTTCCAATAAACAAATTCCATGATCATCTCCATTTTGAGAAGTAAATGGAGACTTTTATTGTTTTGCTCCGTCCTCTCCTAAAATTCTGATGAAAAAAATCCTGTCAGAAAAGATGTGCCAGATCTATACGACACAATCAGATTCATGTAAGAGATGACATGGTATTTTAAAATATAGGAAGATACTATGATTTTTCAGTGCTTTATTCCCAACCAGTCAAATGAAATGATTTGCACAACCTCGTAAGGAAACGGAGAAAGCTTGTTAAGCTTAAAAGCACAAAGCTGTGTTCATAGTAGTCCCATTCATCTGCTTCTTTACATTAGGAATGGACCAACAGATTAGCAATATGGAAATAAACTCATTTATATGGTTTGTACTCACTTTAGTTTAGCAATCTGCTCACCCAGTCCCTACAGCCAAGATGAAAAAAGTCCCTAAACTGAAGTCTGAAATTATTGCAATATAAATTTAGCACTTGAGCTTTTCTGTGAAATGACCTGGAATATCTACTGCTGAACCAAGCTGCAGACCTAACGTGCGAGAGGAAATATTTCTGCCACAATTAACTTTATAGTCTATTCTTACAGCTTTGGAGAAAGGCTTTTAAAACTAAAATGCAGCTCAAGTAACAGCTGGTGTCTATTACCTGACTTGGTATCAGACATGACTTCACTGTCTTGCTCCTTTTCTGGATTTCTCTCATTTTCTCCTTCCTGCACCTTATCACCTTCCTCTATTTCACTTTCTCCTTTGCTTTCAACCTGGAGTGTTGGAGGGGGATGAAGGAAGAGAGAAAGGGGAACATAAGAAAAAAAATTTTGTTAGCTTGGTCACAGAATCACTTTGAAAGCTCTATCATCCTTGGGAAGGTGGAATCAATTTGGGACTGCCTGTTAGTTCTTTTCACAACCACGGTCAAGATTCTTGGGCACAAAGCAATTGCCACATTGGATCACACCCATGATCTATCTAGTCCAGTAAGCCATCTCCAACAGGGGGCAGCACCAGATTTTGTTTAGTGCAAGAAACACCACAGTAGGGAGAAGTGGAATCATCTTGTCCCTCCCCAAATATTTCATTCTAATCCTTAATAGTCAGAGATTGGTTTAAGCCCGAAGCATGAGATTTTATATCCTTTCCAAAATTTGTTAGCATTCAGTACAATAAATCTGGATACTCTTGTTATCCATATAAACATCCAATCCCTTTTTGAATCTTAGTAAGTTCTTGGCCTCAATAATATCATGTGGCAATGAGTGCTGTAGTCTAATTACACACAGTGGGAAAAGAGTATTTTTGTCCAACAGAAAAAGCAACAGGTATTTGCAAAAGTGTGACATAAGGAAGGGAAATAAAATGAAGGAGAGGTAACTTACCTCGAACTGTACTTCAGTTCAAGATGTGTATCTCTATGGATGCTCCATGTCTAGCTATGCAAAGGCACCAGTGTGTTCTTGATCGGAAATTTTTGTCAGCTGTCTCCCCAGGTCTATGTCTATGCCCTAGACACCCTCATGCCCGGATATAACAGTATAGAGAGAGGAGGAGACTTGCCGCCACTCCAGGTCTTACTCAACCACAAAAGTCCCAAGAAAGAGACTCTGAGGCAGAGGGGAAGGAGGGCAGGTAGTGGAGCACCCATCGGGACACACATCTCAAAGAACTCAAGTTACTGTACATGGTAAGTAACCTCTCCTTCTGCTTCAAGTAGTGTCCCTTTGGGTGGTCCACATAAGGAGACTCCCAAGTAGTACCTCCATCAAGAAGGAGGGCATGAAGGAAGAAGGATCCAGTACGTATTGTAGGACAGTGTCATCACATCAGTCCTGGAGGCAGACATGAGAGTGCAATGCTGGTAGAATATATGCAGCAACGACCAGGTGGCTGCCCTGCAGATGTCTAGGATGCGTACATTTTTGAGAAGGGCTACTGAGGTAGACTGAGCCCTGGTGGAATGAACAATAACTCTCAGGGGGGAAGGAGGAGGGAGATGAACCTCCAAGGCTTCACAGGACACAACCTGCAACCCATTTGGACAATTTCTGGATGGAGATCAGATGTCCATTCATTCTTTCTGCAACAGAGATGAAGAGTCTAGGGGAAACCCAAAAGGGCCAAGTCCTGTCAAGGTAAAAGGGAAGAGCTCTTAACATTCTGTGTATGGAGGCTTGCTTCTTCTCTACGAGAGTGAGGCCTGGGGTAAAATACTGGTGGGCGAATATCCTGATTAATGCAGAATTCTGAAGAGACTTTAGGGAGGAAGCGAGGATGTGGATGTAAAGTCACCTCATCTTGGAAGAACACCGTGTATGATGGGTCCTCCGTTAAGGATTCAAAACTCCCCACCCATCCTAGGCGAAGTAATGGCTAATTTGAACAAGGTCTTAAGATCAAATGAAGGAGGCAGTAACTCCCACAGGTTTGAATGAGGGGTTTCCTCAGAGAACTGGGAACTAAGGTGAGGTCCCATGGTAGAGTTGATTCCTTGATAGGAAAAGGTTAAATAGATCCTTAATAAATCTTGCAGTGCTGGGGTGGGTGAAGACTGAGAATCCTTGTATGGGAGGGTGAAAAGTTGTGAGGGCAGCTAGAAGAACTTTAATGGAACTCAGCGATAAGCCTGTAGTCTTTAATTTGACAGGTAACTGAGGATATGAGCCAGAGGATTTGAGAGGAAGTACAGCTTGATGGTTGCAACAAGCTTGGAGGCATTTCCACACTTTTTCTAGTTGGGTGATTTCTGATATTGAGCAGCACCCATGGAACTTCTGGAAAGCTATACCAGAGGGCCATCAAACAACCATGCTTTGAGGCAAAGTGCTGCGAGACTGGGGGAGGGGACCAATTCTGATACCTGGGTGAAGAGAATCGGGGTCAGAGAAAGGCAGAGAAGAGACTGTAGGGATATGTGAATCAGCTCCGGGAATCACAGCCTGTCTCAACCACGACAGTGCTATGAGGATGGTTACTAGTTCCTCTTGTCTCAATTTCTTTATGAACTTAAACAGTAACAGTATTGGGGGATGAAGGCATAGCAGGCCTTGAGGCCAAGTAATGACTAGGACATATCCCACTGCGTTGTGGTCATGCCCACGCCTTGAGTAGACGTCTGCTCTTTGCATTGAATGGAGTTGTGAAGAGATCCACCTGTGGATGGCCCCAGGCAAGCTGTATTTCTCAGAACACTGTTGTTCAGTTCCCACTTGTAGTTGACACTGAATTGTCTGCTGAGGGAATCTATTATTGTGTTCAGCAGATGACCCCCTGAGATATGCATACGATGTGACGTACACCAGTTCCATAGTTTTATGGATTTGGTGCATGAGGACTGGTATCTTGCTCCTCCTTGCTGATTGATGTAAACATCGCTCTGTTGTCCAGTATTATTCTGATTGGGTGGTCCTTGATGTGTGGCAGGAAGTGTTGGCAAGCATAATGGACTCCTCTGAGCTCCAGCATGTTGATATGGAGGGGGTCTATTTGCCCTGAGCTATAAGGCTTTGGAATTGTGCACCCCAGCCTATGAGGGAGACTTCTGTGGTGACAATCCTCATGGGAGGAGGCTGTACAAGTGAAACTCTCTTCCCCCTCCCCCACCTTTTGTGGGTCCTCCCACCAGTTCAAATGACCGAGGACCTTCTGAGATATGGACACCTGCTGGGATCGACAGTCTGTTGGGAGTGTGTAGATGTTCTCAATTATGGCTGAAGACACCAAGAGTTAAGTCTTGCTAGGGAAGTCATGAACGTACAGGCTGCCAGAATTTGTAGGCAAGCCCTTGCAGTGGGGTTTGTGGACTCCACTGGATTGTTGAAACAAAGTTGGACATTGTGATGAATCTGCCCCTGGGGAAGTATGCCCTGTCATGAAGCACCCATAGGGACACTACTCAAAGAAGTGGAATTTTTCACAGATTCGATCTTATCCCAACTCAAGGACATTAACAGTATTAATGAAATGAGCAGTGATTTTATGCGTAAGGGCGGAGGTGGGAAATATTTTAACATTGGCAAGTAATTTGGATTTATGTGAATGTCTGTTCTACTAGATCGGGAATTAGTTTCCAATAAATTTGAAACAGTAATTTTCATGCCCATGATTACCTTGCACTGTATTTACATATCTTATTTCATAAAAGCAATATAAAGATAATCGAGAGAATACAGCAAACAAGGAGTAACATTCAGAATTATGTATTGTGAGTATTAGGCTTGGACTACACTACAGAGTTAGGTCGACATAGGGCAGCTTATGATGACCTAACTATGTCAGTATCTACACTACAGATTTGCTCCTGCCGATGTAAGTGCCCTACTACACCAACATAATAACTCCACTTCCATGAGAGGCGTAGGGCTTATGTCGGTGTAACTAGGGCAACTCAATGTCTATGTAGACACTTTTCCTCACATTGGCTGTTGGCTGTCATTCTTGTTAATTTCATAGCTCTGCTTGAGCCATGAAATAGACAAGAAAGCCGGCTCCTGGCTCCCCAGCTGGGCTGCTGCAGGTCTCCGGCAAGGGCTTTAGAGGCTGCAGCCCAGAGCCTTGGCTCAAGGGGCGGCCCCGCAAAAATAAATCACAGGCAGCGATCTCCGGGCTACTAAAAGGGGCTCTCAGGCAGGCTGCCTGCCTGCCATAGCACCAAGCCGCTCCTGGAAGCGGCTGGCTGCTGGCATGTCTCTGCAGCCCCTGGCGGGGCGGGGAGTGGAGGGGGGGGGGGGGATGCGGCTCCGCGCACTGCCCCTGCCTCCAGCACTGTTCCCGCAGCTCCCTGTAGCAACAGGGGGGGGGGCACCTGCAGGCATGGGCAGCGTACTGAAACCCGCTGCCTCCTTCCCCCCAAAGGGTGTGCAGGTGTGTGTTAGCAGCGGCTATGGCAGGCAGGCAGCCTGAGCCCTGCTCTGCCGTCGGCTGGGAGCTGCTTGTGGTAAGCGCCTCCCAGCTGGAGCCTGCACCTCGTACCCCCTCCTCCACCTCAAACCCCTGCCCCAGATCAGAATACCCTCCCTCCCAGACCCCGCACCCCAATCCCCTGCCTCCTGCACTAAACTCCCTCCAAGGAAAAAGACTTGTATACAGGGGCCCCACAAAATCTAATAGCCCCGGGCCCATAGGAGAGTTAATCCGGCCCTGGTCTCTGTTCCAAGCTGGGCTGTCAACCAGGCTCCTGGCTTGGGCTGTTGCCCAGGTGCCCTGCTGGGAGCCCTGCTGTGCCCTGGGGTCCTGGCTCCCTGCGGGGAGCACTGCAGCCAACCAGACTCTGGGCATGGATCTCCCCGCCGAAGGAGAGAAGCCCCCAGTGGGGGCCTGCACAGAGCTGAGAGCCCTGGCTCTCAACCCCCCCCACCCCACCCCTCACGCTGTCCCTCTTCAGCTAAAGGAAGCACTCCTGGTGAGGACGCGCACCACTGAAAGAAGGAGGAGTAATTATTGTGATGGCTGTATGTCGACCTAACAGAGGTCGACTTAAGATTGTCGTGTACACATGTCCTTAAGTTAAGCACCAGTGTTTGTTTCATTCGACTGAAAAAGCGGGGTAACAGGAAAGTGTCACAGGTAACTGCAGACACAATGTAGGTATTGTTTATTCAAGAAAATAATGAATCAGTTCTAGAGCGCTAGTCTGGATTTAGTGCAGGTCAGTACTGCCCAGAAGTCATTGCCATTACCACTTCACAGTTCTGTGACCTTGAAAAGAGCTGCTAGTCATAGTCTAGATCTTAGTGGACATTTATCTACGTCACAAAACCCACCACTGCAATCACCTTCTTTTGCTGACAATCTCAGTAGGAGAGATGAAGGCCCGAATAAACAGACTGAACTCCTCTCTCATTCTTAGGCAGCTTGTCTCTAAGGGTTTGATCCTGCGCACTCTGAAGCCACTGATGGTTTTGCCACTGACTGTCATGGGCTTAGGTTCAAGCTCTAAGTCAGAGGTGAGTCACATTCATTAGACCAGGGGTCGGCAGCCTTTCAGAAGTGGTGTGGCGAGTCTTCATTTATTCACTCTAATTTAAGGTTTCACATGCCAGTAATACATTTTAACGTTTTTAGAAGATCTCTTTCTATAAGTCTATAATATATAACGAAACTATTGTTGTACGTAAAGTAAATAAGATTTTTAAAATGTTTAAGAAGCTTCATTTAAAATTAAATTAAAATGCAGAGCCCCCCTGGACTGGTGGCCAGGACCTGGGCAGTGAGAGTGCCACTGAAAATCAGCTCGCGTGCCAGCTTTGGCACATGTGCCATAGGTTGCCTACCCTAGCACTAGACAAAGGAGGGTAGCTTGCATTGCCATTGTCTGTGATGCAACTATGCATAAATGACTTCACTCAGATTGTCAATCCAACTCCAGCTGGCACTCAGAAGGGAAATACAAGAACTATTTTCTGTGTCTTTCATCCTCTCAGTGTCTCTTGGTTTATATTTGTGCTATAAAAATAGGTTACTCGGAGCACTTGGCAGTCCAACATAACTGGGTTACACTAAATTCAAAAATTAGGAATGGTTCTTGGAGGACTGATTTCTCTTTACTGATCTCGTGTCAGATTAGAGCAAAGGTATGTAATTTTGGAGAGCCAATTTCTCACTGAATTAAACTGTGCAGAGCCGAAAATATCACAGCACTGCATGATCAGGAGTCAGAATCATCAATCCAACACTACAAGAAAAGCGTTGCAACATCAGGATGTGCTGCTGCAGTTTTTCTATGGCTCTTCAATTAAATCCGACATCTCCACTTTGACCCTTCCTCAGCCCCTTTCCTCATGGCTAAAAAGGACAGGAAGAGATATCGACATCTCTTCCCACTTTGCTCAGCAATAAACTTGCAAGGGGGCACTCCTATGGCAGGAGTGTTCAATTCACTCTGCACAAGACAAGGCTGAGAACAAGGAGCTCTTTACTAAAATTTAAGTCACCTGGGGTAAGGCCCATCTTTTCATTATGCATTTGTACAGTGACTAGCACAATGGGCCCCGATCTTTGATTAAGGCCTCTAGGTGCTACTGTAACACAAACAACTCAGACTTGTGAACTTCATGAAAAGAATCACTGTATCAGAGACAAATCTCAGACTTTTACCTTTTCTGACTGTTGCCCATCTGTCTCAGTTTCCATTTTTTCTTCTTCAACTCCATCTATGAGAAGAAATATAAGTACATAAAGCAGAATGGTTAAAAGTGCCATAACCACCATTTATTATACTTGAAAATTAATTACAGGTCTAACTGAAATATCCTACTCTGTTCTGTTGGGGTAATCGGGCTTACCAATTTACCTTAATTGTGAGTTTAACTGTAAAAAGTGAGTGTAAGTTCATAAGATGTCACAACCTAAAACAACAAATGTTAATGGGACTAGGTGCAAGAAAACCAGACAGAGAAACTCGATTAGTTTAAACCAAAAAGGCCATGTTCATATAATTCAAGGACTGCTGTAATTATACTTGTTAAAAACAAATTATGTGGAGTTAATGAACCAAAATTAGTGTGTCAGAAATTAGGCCTAATTGACGGACAAAAATAATGAGGGAATGGGCTATTCCATCCTTTTTGGGTCCTGAAAGGAAGACTTTTTTGGAAACTAGGGGGAGGAGAGGTAAGGAGGACAAAGAACGGAAAAAACAGATTGAGTGAAAGAACAGACAGAGGATACTGAAGCATGCTTCACCAACATGGCTGCCACCCCCATCATCTTCTGGGGTCCCGGCCTTCATTATCCTAACCCTGAGAGATGTCCTGACCAGACCAGGCCAGAGAGAGGGACCCAGATAATATTCCCACTTTTACTGGTTCCAGCTGAATCCCAGACACCACCTGGGATGAAATGGGATCAGACTTTAACAGTAGTAGCTCCAGCTCATTTCAACTAACTTTCTTTTTCCTAGAGGGACAGTTATTACCATCTTTAATAATATCTAAGAGACTATCAAACTAGAGGTTTTTCCTTCTAAAACTCTCTCCAGCTAAAGGGAACAAAACATGTTAAAATAAAAGCCTTACTTAATTCTTTACATTTCAAATGCTTTAACTCCCCCCCCCCTTTTCTTTATCTTCAATAGAAGGTTAAAATAATTTTCAATTGTGTTTGCGTCATGGTACTAAGCAGGCTGAGGTCTCTGAATGCCAAACCCTGGACCATGTTTAACACTGTTTAATGTTGGACAGAGACTGGGTTGTTAATGACTTTGGCCCATTTGTTCCACCTAAATAAATAGAACAGTTCTTTAGAAAGATGCAAGAAAGCTTCATAGTACTGGACACATGGGAGGCTTGGCAGCACAATACATTATGTTATAGCCTTAGTTTAAAATTCAGGTTTAAATACAGCTTCACCTTTGCAGGTTTGGCCAGCCGGGGTATGTGAGGCCAACAATATTGAAATAGAGCTGCATAAGGATAAGATTGTGTCATAGCGGCACGGATTCTGTGACTTTCAGAGACTTCTGTGACATTTTCTGCTTCAGCCCCAGGGCAGTGGGGCCAGAGCCTTCAGCTGCTGCAGGGGGCCCCCGGGGCTCTGAGCCACCGAGGCTGCGGCAAGGGGCCCCTGGAACTGCCGCAGCAGAGGGTGCTGGACACCGCCCCCAACAGCGGGGCTGGGGCTCTCTTCCCCTACTTGGGCTTCAGTCAGACCTCCTGCCCCATTATTTTTAGTAAAAGTCACAGACAGGTTGCAGGCTTCCATGAATTTTTGTTTATTGCCCACAACCTGACTTTTACTAAAAATAAAATTTAGCTATGAAGATACATAGTTTGCCTGTGCAGACAAAACTCAAACTGTTGCACACCTGTAAAAGGCCAAGGATACACCACAATTCTGTAACATGTTCAATCAGTGTTATAATTCTGTTGGTTGACTATAATATAACAACATGCTCTACCAATGTAGTCGATTTGTCTGTGTAGATGGTCCATAGCTCAGGCATGCAAGACCAGCCTCAGTTAAGAACTTCTTGTATTACAAGAGTGGGTAATCAATGCTCAACACAAACTTCCTGAATTGCTTTATGAACTCTACGCACATAAATGTCAGCATGCATGGAAAGTCAGTAGGAGACTATTTCCAATTTGCAGGTGATCAAAACACTATCAGAGTCTAAATTTTATGTTACCCAAATCTGACTGTAGAAGAATAATTTATGCTCTGTAAAAATATTCTCACACTAAGTTCTAGCACCTCTACAAATCGTGTTAAAACATTAAACATTCACAAGAAAGCCTCTCTATTTCCCTGCCCTAGAATTTGCAGGTCTTCTTTCATGCCCCATAACCACAGTTTCTTTCCCTAAGCTTCACGACCAGGGACCCTAGTTTTCAGTGATAACCCCCGCACCCCCCAAAATCCATGTTTTTCCATGATTCAAATGAAATGCTGAACTTTAGTTTCCCTAGCCACAACATATATGAGTATCAGTTGAACACAATGTTTTACCAATATATTGACAATTTTTAAGCTTACCGGCCAAGCCTTGCCGCCTAGGACTGACAGCTGGAGCCCCACCCATTCTCGATTATCCGATCTGGCCCCGGTCCCAATTAGATTGGATAATTGGGGTTCCACTGTATATGTTTTTATTTTTTCACAAAATGTAAAAACTAAAGATTTTCTGTATAAACACAAATTCGCGTTTTTCTGTGGCAAGTAGATTTCTAGGATCATTGTTCATGACTAACTTGTCTTTCATGTCTCCTATCTCCAGATCTTGCTCCTCAAAACATTTATTTCAAAAGGCCTACAAGACCTAGGCATACACTCAAAGAAGTGCTATAACAGACAATAGAATTTTGATGATTTAAGGAATCTGCATATGACTTATGAGTTCTGCCCGATCTTATGAAATTGCTCATTGAAATGCCTCAAGGTAAGTGGAGTCAGCCACATGTTGTCAGGGTGTGTCACCCATTCCCCAGACCCAGGGAAATGGAGGGTTGTCAAACCTTGATGCCCCCCATTCAAGTGAGAGCACCTCAGTACCAATGAGATGGCTGAAGACGGGAAACTAGGCTGACCAAATGTTTCTGCAGGACCGAATTAGAGCAGAAGAATTTTTGCAGAAGCACGACAAAGAATACACAGGCGTTATTGTTGGGGTTTAAAAGTTACAGAACCTGACAGACTTGAGGAAAACTCATGAAGAGATATGAGGAAGCTTGGGTAGGGAAGATGAACAGAGGGGCATGTTTCTGTAGCTGAAGGGTCTTGTTTTATTGAGGAACCAGCCCAGGAAGAAGGAAACAGACTGCACTAGAGAGAAACTCCATGATTCAGAGAGAAGGCATGTGCAGGAGGTAGGATTCTGGGCTCCTTAGAGGACTCTGACCTAAGCCCAAAGAATGCTCTAGAGTGGTGAGAAATTGAAATTTTTCAATTAAACTTATCTGGGACAGGTAACTCTGCCCTTCTGAAGTACCTGCCTTTGTCCACTGAGAGGGGATTTAACCCATGTTACAGACTGGTCAATATGGCCTCTTAAAAGGAGAGAAACTGTTCAGGAAGGATTATTATTTGGTAGCCTAGCAATGCCACATGGAAGACACAGATTCAATTGTCTCAGAGACTCCTGTCCGCAGCCTAAGAGCAGAAATCCAGACTGTGCTTAAAAGCGTGACTCTTTTTGATAAAAGGAGTGGCACTGATAGGTTATGACGTGTCAGTCTCTCCTTTGCAGCATAAGAAGAGCCAAAGAGGAGGGAATTGAGTAGTGCGTTTAATGGGAAGTCACGCGAATAACCTCAAACCAAAAAATTCTACAGAAACAATATACAAAATTCTGTTTAAGTGCAGCTTAGCCAGATTTTCGAGCTGTTGGCAACCCAAAACTCCCAAGCGCCTGTCAGCACAGAGGAACTGAAGGAATTCAGAGGCAAAAGTAGCAAAACAGGACGCTACATTATGTATAAACCAAAAACGACCGATTAGAAAATGGGGTGGAGGGAGAACAGTGAAGCAATTCTGAAGTTTTGATTCATGTAGATCTCCCAATCTCGTTTTGCTCAGCAGTATGAAATGTCACAGGTTGACAAAAGTACTCCCTATTCATCCAGTCGAAATTGCATTTGATAACAAAAGGTTATAATTAAAATAATCATGTGGGCTGCTTGCTGGCAGCCACCATAACATTGAAAAGTAATCTGCATCATGCAGACAGGTTTTCTTTCTCTACACACAACAGTACTACATGTTCCTCTCTCCCCTGTGGAAAATTAAGTTTCCATCTTGCTTTAATACTGACTTGGCAACCAAAAGATTGGTGCTCATTAATCCCCAGTTAGTTCACCCTTAGGAGGCTACTTCAGCATTGCTTCCTACAGCATATTCTCCAGTCCTTTGCCCTTTCTAGTTTTACCCATCAAGCACACGATTATAAACATACTTTGCATTTCTATAGCACCTGCTATCAAAGGATCTATTAGATCTTTACAAACATTAAACAGGCCTCCCCAGGCCTTTGTGTAGGACGTATTACCTCCAATTTACAAATGGGAAAACTAAGGGCCGGTTTACACTACAGCCTAAGTCACTATAACTTGAGCTGCTCAGGGGTGTGAAAAAGCCCCTTCCCCCCAAGTGACACACGTTTCGCATCTCCACACTGGGCTACGTCGGCAGGAGATGCTCTCCCACTGACAGCGTCCGCATCTCCGATATAGAGTAATTATGCCGGCGGGAGCTGTAGCTGTGCCGATGTAGCGCTGTAGTGTGGACTTGCCCTAAGACACACAAGTTAAGTTAGTTGCCCAGTGTCTGTGAGCTAAAGAGTCCTGAGTCCCAGTATCATGCTCTCACTAATACACAGTAATCCATCCCATTCTGCTAAGCAGTTTCTTATCAAGTTACCGTGTAAGTGTAAGATGCAGTCAATGAACAGAAAATTACCATACAAGCAACGTGACTGAACTTTATTTTGCTATTGAGCATTTAGCTTTGTTCCTGTTCCTCTCTAACTCCCCTGTACAAAATCCAGAGCTCTTTGGTTTGATTTTGCAAACTCCTTGCAGTTAATCTATTGTGCTTGTGGAGTTCACATTCTCAACCAATACTTCATTGTGCTCTTGCAGCAACTACTATATACACCCTTTTTAGCTGGTGTAGCCGATCAGAGAGGCAGAAGAAAGGCTCCCCCCAGAATAGCATGCCAACTTTGCAGTGGCATAAACATTTCACTCATAAAACACATTTATTCTTTTTAAAAGAATATTTCTTTGTTGCAAATAGCCTATGAAAAAGTTTTCTACATTTAAATCTTTGAGTTTATTAGTTGTAATGTTATATTGAGGCAACATCATAGTTCCCATGTTGTTTACTTTTTAAATTGTAACTCATGTATTTGCTGCAAAGTACAGGATTAGTTCTCAGTGTGACTAGACTGCCAGAAATACCTGACGTTTGAAAAATTCAGCAACAAAGAAGTGCACAGATAAATCTTACACTTTCCCCACTATAAATTTTGTTTTTCCCTGCCCTCCCTTGCATTACAAAACTAAAAGAATTTCCCTTAAACTTCCAAAAATATATTCCCCTCTGCAATGAGACTAAACATGGATATGTTCGGTTACTAAGAAAATACCTTAGGTTTCATTATAAATTGCATTTTCACATGTTTATAACTCCTGATGTAATGACCGTAATAATAAAATTTTGTTTTAATAAAAAATGAAGTCAGTATGACAAGTTTAGCCAGGTAGTAGTTGATGGCTTTTGAAAATGGTCTTAATGCATTGGTTGCAGAGCCATTATTTGCAGTGACAGTGTTCTGACTGCAGGCCTCCAGCTGGCATGAACCATTTACATTTTTTGCTTATACTGATGGGTGCATGCTGGAAGACTAAATGAATGAAATGAAAAAGGAAACTGAAAAAGTCTCTGCTATGAGTTTCAGGGCAATCTGAATTTAATTTATCTGAGTTCATGCACGTTTCTAGCTCTACATTTTAAGCCATTTTAACTACCATAGTAGTGAAATGAATGTAATAAGGAGACTAGACTCCGGTAAAAAATAAAAATATGACATCCAAACATGAAAGGTATATGGACCTGAAAACATCATATTTTGATCCTCTGGATACAAATTATAAAATAAAGGATGCCTGTATTCCAGGAAGACACAGACATGGCCCTTATTGATTTTGCTACAAACCAGAAGCAAAAATCTGACCAGGTTAATGAAGAATATACAAAACTGACAATTTAGATGGGAATTAGCCCTCTGGATCATGGGTGTCCCCAACACAAACTGATAATGATAACCTTCCTTCCCTTCTACAGGGAGTGCTCAGTAGTCCCTCTTACAGGGCCTCAAGGGTTTCTATTGCCACAATCCTCTTCAGCAGGTCCTGCATCACAGCAATCATCTTTCGTGTGGAGAAAAACTATATGGCTCTCCCTTCAGAATCAGCAAATTATGGTTCCTAAGCAGCAAGAGGTAGATGGCTACCAAGCAATGCAAGGCATCATACCAAGGAGGAGCACAGCACCTCCAGCCCAAGATCATACCTCACCCCCACCCCAGGAATCACATTCCTAGTCTTAATAGTAAAACACAACCCTCAAGAACAGGGAGCTCTGCCTAGTTAGGTAGCAACACCTATTGATTAGTGATGAGGAACCTATGACTGGCTTCTAAGGAAGCCCCATTTAACCCTACAACTGGAGAAGGGAAACAGACTTCAAGTCAACAGGGAAATTACAAAGTGTCTGAACTTGGTTTAATTTCTCTAATCAGATAGCCTTGCCAGATAAACTCCACACTCTTCTCAGTAGAACAATAAAGCAGAATGCACCAATGCAAAGTTATCTTTAAAATGTGTTTAAACTTAGTAATTCACAGGTGCCCTGAGACCAGGTTGGCCCCATTTGTTTTCACTGATAGGACCCATTTACACAGTTCATTATAACACACTCTAATATGAACAAATACTAAATTGATTCTGGATAATCAATGTATTAGCAATGAAAAGGCCGACGTGGTCGGATTGATTAGCAGGCTCAAATGTATGGCAATCTTGCTAGTAACTAGCACCATTTTTTCCTCCATGCTCAGTGAAAGGTAGGAATGCACAACAGTTAGTGCTTCCCATACTTGTACTCTGTGACACTTCTACATGTTCAGCATGACAAACCTGCACACTTTCCTCAGAGGAGAGTAGGTAATTCACTGAAAGCTTGTGAAGCAGTTGTGAACACTGCATGAGTCTGTTTTAAGAAAGGATGGATAGTTATCACTAAGGCTGCGAGTGTCATGGAGGTCACGGATTCTGTGACTTTCCGTGACCCCCGCAATGGCTGGTGCTGTCCAGCAGCAGTAGTTTGGGTGTGTGGGAGGGAGCTAAGGGCTAGGGGACAGGGGTTTGGAGGGTGCAGGGAGCACGCTTACCTGGGGTGGGGGGGCCTCCCTGAAGCTCTTAGGCGGGGTGTGTGTGTGTGTGTGTGTGTGTGTGTGTGTATGTGTGTCTCCATACCGCATGCTGCCCACATCTGCAGCTCCCATTGGCTGCGGTTCCTGGCCAATGGGAGCTGTGGCAGCCGGAGCTTGTGGCTGGAGCAGCGGAGGAGTCCCTGCCTCCACCGCCTAGGAGCTGTAGGGACATGGAGCAGGGTAGGAAGCCCCTGCCAGCCCAGCCAACTTTCCCTCCCCCAGCACCAGCGGGGGTCCTGGGTCACCTCCCCCAGCACCTGCGGCGGTTGCCACCCCTGCCCAAGTTTTAGTCCCAGCGGGTATTTTTAGTAAAAGTCATGGACAGGTCGCGGGCCCGTGAATTTTTGTTTACAGCTCGTGACCTGTCCATGACTAACTAAAAATACACATGACTAAAACGTAGCCTTAGTTATCACAAGTCCTCAAAAGGCACTCTACTAGCTGAGAGAGGTCTTGGCAAGGACACGAATAAGTAAAATATTCCAAGACTGTTTCTTTTTAGCAATGTTTGCATTCAGTCAAATCACACATGGAGATGAAAGGGAAATCATTGCCTGCCAAAAATACAGGAGGTAAAATGACCACCCTTATCTGTGTTTATTCTGCCTGTGAAACTTTCAAGTGCACAGACACAATAGGAACTGGGGCAAAATCATTCATAAAAATAAGGGTGGTGAAGTTTATCACACCTTCTCTCTCTTATGCCTCTCTACTCCAAATATTCACCAGTGGCTTCCATCTTCTTTCAGTTCTGTTTCTATTGTGCATTTCCTTGGTCTACCTTGTTGCCTCTTGACTTGGGGGTTCCAGTCCAATGCCTGTCTTATGTTATTTGGGTCTTTCCTCCATGTATGTCCTAGCCATCTCTATTTTTGTTCTGTAATTTGTCATTTTTTTTCCTGGTCATCTGATATTAAGAATTGTCTAAAAACTATTTATGAAAGCCTGGAGTTTAGGTAGTAAGATCTTAATAAGAGAGGGTTACTCACCTTGTGCAGTAGCTGAGGTTCTTCAACATGTGTCCCCCCATGGGTGCTCCACAGTAGTTCCTTCTCTGTCACATCTACAGTGGAGCATCCGTGGAAGAAGAGAGGGTTACTCACCTTGGGTGGTAAGTGAGGTTTTTTGAGATGTGTCCCCCCATGGGACTCCACTGTAGGTGCAGCAGAGAAGGAACTACAGTGGAGCACCCATGGGGACATCACTCAAAGAAGTCGTCTCCAAGTTTCAGTGCCACGGAATAAGATTGACGTTACAATGGTGTTGAATACTCTAAGTTTAGTTTGGAGGACAAGATTTCTGTTTCTTCAGCTTTAGAGTTACAAAAGGCATGGCAGGCTCTCTCTGTTCTGGCTTTAATGTTTTCATTGGTTCCATCTGTGGTACTTACAGTGTTGCCAAGACATGTAGAAGAGGTCTGATGTTTCACATCAGTCCGATGGACTGTGCCTTGACGTGGCTGAAAGGCTTGAGTTCCCCCATGATCCCGAGAGCTATGCTGATGGGAGCATAACTCTTGATAGGGCCACTCATGCCAGACAGGTCGATGGATAGGACCAGGCTAAAGGCCTCTGCTCTGTTATACATACCTTTGTCACCTCCCTGTCTGGACAGCAGCTATGCAATATACTTGGGCAACAAACCATCAGTTCTTAGTTAACTCCAACTAGTACAAAATGCTGAAGTGCATCTCCTCTGCAACACAGGCTAACATGAGCACATCAGACCTGTCCTCTGCTCTCTAAATTGATTTCCCTTAGAATATCATATCAAGTTCAGAGACTTGGTCATTATCCTCAAGGCACTCAATGGCCTGGGCATAGTATAAAGATCACTCAACCCTCTGGGATGAGGACAAGATAGATAATTCCACTCCTCAGGCACAATGGAACTTTTTACAACACGGGCAAAGATTGTGCAGAAGACAGAGCTTTCCCACGGCTCGTCTGAAACCGCAGAACAAGGTCCAACAGGAACAAAGGGCCATCACAAATCTCACCACCTACCATTCCAAGTGCAAGGCGAACTTCTTCGACCTGCCTTCTCTAGCACACACAGCACTAAAAACACACACAAAACTCCACCACAACAATACCAAAACAACACACTGTACTGCACACAATTTTCCTGTGTGAAGTGGAAAAGTGAAAGAATAAACCATTGCTGTAAGGGACTTAGAGAGAACAGTAATGAGGGCAGGATAAGAATCTGTATAAAACAGAACAAAACAGAACGGAGGTTTGCTTCATGTTTGGTGTAGTGCTTTGAGATCCTTGAATGGAAGCCATTACAGAAGGACAAAGTACTATAACTCTTCCCAGGAAACTCAACGTTCACCATCATCATCCAAACTGAAATCTCCAATTAAAGTTACAGTGCACTTTATTAATGAAAACATTTGTGAAGTTTAATATAAATGGACAAGGGCTGTACCTGGCTGCAAAGTGTGTAAACATCCCTGTGGAGTAATATACAGGGCACTGTGCACAGTCCACTGGTTAGCGATCAAATCTAGTAGTTCTTTACCTTCTTGGGTTCATGACCTCAACTCTCCTGAATTCCACCAAAAAAAGTCTTTATGAAAAGAATCTTTTGCAGTCAAAATTTGATTGTGGGGTTTGGGTCATCTGAAGATACAGTGGGAAGTTTTGGTGGCTAGATGAGATGCTCTCCACTAGAAGTGGGGCAGGTGTTGAGCTGGAGAGCTTGACACAAGAATGCTGGAGGTTGCTGGTGCTGGGTGGTGCTCTTTTCTCCCTCCTCCCCACACTCACCTAACACTCAGATCTGAGGCCTCACTGCTCCAAAAACCGACACTCAGAGGTTTGTAGGCAAGGACTAACAGGGAGGAGAAAGTGTAGGGCTGTTACTAGATTTGGGGACAGGAATGTTTGGAGCAGAGCAAGAGAGGCTATGAAGAATGTATGCGGAAGTTAATTTTTGTATTGCTTACAAGATAGCACAAATATATGAGTGTTGATTTGGGAAACTGCTTTTGTCTGGACATCTTGCATCTGTCCAGAGTGGAGCTGGCTGTACTTTAAGATTCTAGCATTCAAGTGGCTCTTTGTACAAGCAATTAGAACTTAATCCTGCCCACAGTCCATCTGGGCAAACATCAATGTGCATCTTGCAAAGTATGTGTGCAAACAAAACTGGTTTAAAACATGGTTTAAAAACCATGAAATACAGGAAGACAAGGCTGATTATTAAGGGCTTGATCCTGCCCTTAAAGGTAACAGTGAACAAAAATCCCTAAGATGAGGGCTCCCAGTGTATTCAGAAGAGGAATTCTGGATGTCCTTGATTCACAGCATCTATCATGTTAACGATTTAATCTGATCCACTATAGACTCTATAATTGTCTACAATGGCTCTACATATTGATGTGAAGGACCCTGGTTGTCAGCTTTGAATACAGCAAACCACAAAGGTTATTACAGGTCAGAATTCTAGACTAACAGCGGCTCCCACAGTCTATAACAATCACATTTCCCACTTGACTCTGAAATATATCAATACAAAAAACACAATTTTCAAAAGACTAGTGGAGCTATAATTTTATTTCTAGACTACATCAATGAACCTTAATTACAGTGTATTCCTAAATAGATAATTTAGTTTTCAAGGGTGACATATTTAAGTGTAATACTTCAGTTCTAGTGATGCAAGCACAGCTAGCTTTTTCAGTAGGCGTATGCCATGCAGATGTACTTTAGCTTATTAAAAACACCACTGCAAGTGCAACCTTGGTAGATTCTTCCTCTGTGCCCTCCATTGCAAAGCTGTTTTGAGGTGAAAGGCCATGCAGATTGTCGAGTGACCCAGTTAACTCTTGTTGTGAAGCTCCCCCAGGGAGAACCGTCTGCTGTTGTCCTAATTTATTCCATTAATCACAGCCCAATACAAATCGCATTAACTATAACAGGCCAGTATTAGAGAGAGAACCAGTCCACAAGAATTATGTTATGGTTGTCTGCTTTTCACATCCCCTTATTAAACAGCAAAGGCTACAAAATCTATATTTGCAACTAGTGGGCATCCTTTTGGAGAAAAGGGCAACTGACACACCACTGTCCAATACTAATGATGTACAACTAAGGAATTTCATGGCTCAGGCCCCAGAAAAGTCCACTCCTGTTGTCTCAAATCCTGCTGGGAAAGACTTACTAGCAAATTGTAACACTCCAGCTAAAACAGGCTTAAGTCCATTGATTATGTTAATATAACCGCTAATTTAACCTCGATCCAAGCTGGAAAATACTTAGATTTGTTTTACATGAGACTCTCAGATAAGAAAAATAAAACTATTCCCCCTTTAAAGGATTTAGAGGGCTAACACTCCTCTTGTCAATTCCACATGACAAAACAATGTGACACAGATATGGAGAAGGAGATATTCCAGATGCCATGATGTTTATTTTTCAGCATGTATTTGTCACGTCATTTCAGAGTTCTATGCTCCTCCAAGTCAGCTCTGCCCTGCTCCACCATGTGGAACTGACAAGAGGCAACAGAGCACTATGGAATAGCTTGCTAATTTCAGTTTTCTTTATAAAAAAAAAAAAAAAAAAAAAGGTCTGACAAATCTAATGTGAAATTCAGGGGGTATTCTCCTGTGGTTTTAGTTTAAATTAAACACTGTCCAACTTAAATCTACGTACTTTTTAAAAATAAGAATCATACATGGTACACATATACCTACTTCAGCTACGGAATGAGACTTGGAGAAGTAGGTGTTAAGTGTACTATTGTGCTCCTAGTTCCTATGAACCCACCTCAAAAAGCCACCACACAATTTTGTACTCTCTGCTCATGTCTGGAGTAACGGGGGATACCGTAGGTAAGGCCTGAGGTGTTCTGGCAGAGCTTGAGGCAAAGCTTGCACACTGTCCAGATTACACTATGCTCAGCTTTATCTGGTACGAGACATGCTTCACTGGCACAAACCCTAAATTCACTCACGAATTATTTGTGGTAGGATGAACAAGACACCAGCCAACCAATGCTGAACAGAGATTTTGAGATATTAAAAATTTACTGACAAACATCAACAGTGCTGCCCAATCTTTACTGAATGTTTAAAGATTAAAATCTTTTTGCATTTTAGTGGGTATATAGCAGAGTCCCTGCAGGCACTCTGCAGTAAACCAAATGGAAGAAATAAGAGCAGCTATGCTGCAGGGTCTAAGGAACTAAATAGAAAACTAAGTTATACAACTTACATTCTCTATTTAAGAATGGGATTTAAAGAGAAGTTAGTTTTTAGTGGAAAGGGGATTCAAACAGGGATTTTCCATGTATTCTAGGAGGTTGAAACAGCCGCACAGCTTCTACACATTTGTGCTATAGAGGGCAATTTTTGTAGCATGAATAATCATAGCCTAAAATATTAGCCTTGTATGTCAGAGTATCTACTAAAGTAACTCAATAAGCAAATGCGTCCGCACATTAGAAATTCAGCTTAATTGTGACCGTTACAACTACATTAGAGTTTTTAAAAATCTAAGAATGGCCCAAACTATGCCGCACAAAAGCACCACTAGCCAATATGCATTGTCCATGTGCAGTTCAAGTCTAATGACACAATGTTTTTCATCATTACTGTTGTCTAACTCTGTACCCAGAACACAATCAGGCAGGAAGTCATGAAAACAGAGTGGAAATGAAGAAAAAACATTATGTAATGATTCCCCCCAGCAAGGTTGTTCTGTACTTACATTTTGACAAAGTCATACAATCCAGTTGGTTTTATCATAACTTCCAAAGAGATGGAAGGCATTATGTCTCATCTGGTCTGAACCAACCTTACTACCAGTGGGATCAATGCAGAATTGTTCCCTCTGGAATATTTAATTGTTTTGCTTAGTCTGCTTTTGTATCTCCCAAGAGATGGGGTTTTCATTTTGAGTCTTGTAAATAGGAACATATGAAGTGACATTCTGGATCTGAACCAAAGTCCATCTTGTCCAGTATCGAAGGCTTCAGAGGTAGATGTGAGAACTCTGCAGTAGGCAGATGTGGGATAATCTACCCCCTAGACTAGGTTTCATTCCAACTGCTGATAGACATTGGCTTAAACCCTGAAACATTTAATATTCCTTCGTAAATGGTTAGAATTTATTATGACAATTCTGGATATTCTAATTACCTAGGTAAGTGCCCAATCCCTTCTGAATCTTGCTAAGTTCTTGGCCTCAACAACTTCCTGTGACAATGAGTTACAGTCTAACTACGTGTTGTGTGAAAAGGAATTTCTTTATCAGTTCTCAATTTCCTGACTTTTAATTTCACTCAGTGTCCTCTAGTTCTTGTTTTATGAGAATGGGAGAACAGAAGCTCCCAATCTATCTTTTGTAGACCATCCATTATGCTATATACTTTTATCCGGTCTCCTTTTATTTCTTACAATTGTGCACATCAGTTACTGTGTCAATAAAGTATTGTTTGGTCTAACACACATTTAACAACTACCAATGAGTCATGTCAGCTACCTGTTACTTATACTTTTATATAAATGTTTAAGATTTTTCCATCAGCAAAAACTGAAAACGTTCTATATTAAAATATTAGCAATAGAAATAAATGGGCGACATTTACAATGTAGTCCAAGTTCCCTGCAGAAAAGCTGTATATTATAAAAATGTTTATATTCAAAAGACTCTAAATGCTATTGAACACTAACTTCTAATTTTGCTAATGACAAATGTGTCCTACTACCTTTAGCTTCAACATTTCGGGAACTGTTAAAACAAAACTGATTTATGATAAGCCATATGCAAGACTTATTGCTGACAATTATTTGTTCTGTAATTGTCTAGGTCGCTTTCTGACCTAAAAGGACAGAAGAAGTGAGGGTGGGACCAAAGAAGAGAGAGAGGGTATACTAAAGACTAACAGATTCAGGTTTTTACTGTATTCTATATAGAAAATATATATGCTTGTTTCTCGCTGAAAAAAAGTACTAAAGATAAACCTGATCTGCAAAAATTTCTGCATTCAAAACGTATGACCTACCAAGCTTCTCTGGCTCATCTGGACCTGTTCCAGCAATGCAGCTGCTCTCTAGTCCATATGTTGGATCCACCTTCCCAGAGGTTCTTGCTGCCTCCTGCACTTTCTTGACATGGGCTTCAACTAGTTCCAATGGTACCTCCTCTCGGACCCGAGAAAATTCCTCTGTTAAAGAATTAAAGAGAAAATATTATGATGTCTGCACGTCACATGTCAAATATAATCAGTTTTCACAGACTCACATATAAATAAATACAATGACAAAGTGAATTTTCTATGTGTTCTGAAGTTCCTCCTCCCTTACAACATAGAATCATAGAATATCAGGTTTGGAAGGGACCTCAAGAGGTCATCTAGTCCAACCCCCTGCTCAAAGCAGGACCAATTCCCAACTAAATCATCCCAGCCAGGGCTTTGTCATAAGGAAGCTCATTTCCTCCCTTAAATGTGGTAGTTAGCATAGTTAGAGTTAACATCTCTTCCAAACTATACAAATGCAAACTAGCACATTTATTCTATCTACAGAAAATAAGATAACTGGTTACTGAGTATGCAAGAACTATTCTATCCAATCACAATTACGTAACATAACCAGGAAAGCAACAAGTTAAAATTAATAGAATCAAAATCGACAGCTAGGATCTTTGTTTATCTTTTTTGTACAAGATTCCAAATAAGTGATTTAACACTGTAGCAGTATTTCTTAATGTAATATACATTTAAACAAAATGATGATAAAAAGTAATCATGGGCACTTATGTAGTGCTTTACAAACCAATTAATAGTTCATACAATCATAGAAGTGTAGGACTGGAAGGGACCTCAGTACGTCATCTAGTCTAGCATTAGTAAAATGCAAAACAGACAATAACCATACTGGTAACTCCTCCCTGAGTAATTTTATAGATATTTGCTTCCGTTTTCAACTTATGTTAGCTGCGTTTTGAAGGAACACTAAAGATAGCAGCTGATCTTTCTAAAGCTCAGGGAAGCCAGCAACCAAGCACAAAGTCACACTATGTCAGACAAAATCGTACGGAAAGATAGCCATAGTGACCCCATACCTAAAGCAGCTTTAGCTGCAGCTGATGCCACCCGAGGATCTACCACAGATGCCAAAAAAGCAACAGTGCTCATCACCGGGTTTCCAGACTGGCTGAAAGGTACAGGCTGGTAAGCCAATGGGCCTAAGGATGCATCAGAGTTCTCCAGATAAGGGTCCTCTATGGGAAGTCTCAGAAAGTGGAGAATGCATTCATCCTGGGTGCGACTCCCAACGTGCTCAGAGACTTTATTCCAGTCATCTTTGTACATCTCCAGAGCCTGCAACAGAGGAAGAGGAAGGGTAAAAATTGTTTTGCAAATAATGCTGTGTATACACTAGTTTTTTTTGTTCTCACCACCATCCATTCTGGTGACAAACAGAACAGTGAATCAAAAAAGGGAAACTATGTGAAAGGGAGTATATAAACATTGATTTTTCATAAACACTTGTTTAGACAGTTGAGGGCCTCTCACTTAAACACCAAGTTGAATTTATGGGCTATGGGAACCGATAAACAGTATAATTCTGGTCTTTTATTCTGTGCTCAAACACACAAGTCTGATTCTCTGTTTGCTAATTACCATCTCAAAAATTTGAAAGACTTTAGAAAACAATTGTTTAATTTGTGAGTCAACACAACCTGTAATGAGATTATCTAAACACATCAACATTTGCAACAGACTACAGCAAAGGGGAGTGAAAGAAATGGAAGTTATTGTTAATATTTCTGAAGAAGAATTCTCTCTCATGTTAAAGGGACATCATGAACTTGAAACCTTGTTAATTAAAACAAAATTAAGTAGTTTCATGTACTCCTACCAATTTTTTGGTTTGACACATCTTATTTTCTTAACTTTAAAAGTGTTTCCCTTTCCTTGTTGCTGTGTGAAAGACTAACACAAACAGGGGAAACTGATCGACTATACAGGGGAATAGAGTGTTGCTTACACCAAACATATTAGTTTCATTGTTCCCTTTTCCCCTCCCAGACCTACACCCTCCATGATGTTTCTCCTCATGTTCTTTCTCATCATATGCTAAAATTATAAGCCGTTTGGGGTAGGGTCTGTCTTATTTTATGTGTGTACAGTGCTAGCACAATGGGGCCTGGCCCTGAACCTGATTGGTGCTACTACAATGTAAACAATTGACTGTACACAAAGTGCTCTCAGCTGCACAAAGCAAAACATGAAAACATGAGAAAATGATTCTTTTCCCCATAATCTTAGTTACAATCTACTAAAAAGGTAGGTAAAAGTTTTCAAACAGGAGTTTGATTTTTAAATTGATGGAGTCCTTGTAATTTTTCAGACTAACAAAACACTGTTAATGCAAATAATTTTGGCAGCATGGAGAAGGATACCAGTGATACAACCATGAAATGAGCTATAAAGATAAGTCTAATTTTTCTCAACAGCCTAGAAATAAGTCTACAGAACATTCTTGATCACTGGCAACTAGACAGAATCCATGAGTTGTAAGGTGAGGATCTTGGTGTATCAGAAGCAACAGATTGTCAATGTGGCTATATTTACAGAGCACCATCTATTACATTATAAATGGTAAGGAAAATCCTGCGTTCAGGATTGAAGTATTAGAATGTAGTGTAAAGAGATTATTAAATCCCTTAATCAATCTTTGGTAAGAGCAGAGGTATTTGAACCACATTAAATAAGTCTACTTTGTGGACAAGATCTCCTGCATCTGAAATAATTTATCAGAATCCCAAGTGATGGGGACTAGACACTGGACCACTGATATACCAACTTTCCCAGACCTTGGTCCAGTTATACAACAGCAAGTCCTTGAAGAAGTGGAGGAAATTCAAATGACATGCGATTTGGATTCCCGCCAGTTGTGGATAGCCAAAAAGGCAAAAAGTTCCTTGGGCAAAATGAAATTGCCTTCCTTTACAGAACAGTCAGCTATCTGCCTTAAAGCATTCTATGATCTGATCACTGCCTTAGATGTTGATCACTGTCACCAAATTTAGAGAAGCCGGGGAACAGCCATCTCCCAACTACACTGCCTCTGCCAATATCCAACACTCTTCCCAATTGGGTGTTTAACCCATAAGAACGGCCCTACTGGGTCAGACCAAAGGTCCAACCCTAGGATATGGTACAGAAGCTGCACTGACAGAAGATTTCCTCCTGGCCACCACATGCACAAAACCAAGATCCATACTAAGATTCCTTGGTCATCTCTCATCAGCTTTCAACACAGCTGATTATGAGATGCTGCTAGACCACCTTAACTTTGCAATGGTGAGCGCTAATGTTATGAGTTGATTCAGATCCTTCCTCTGAGTGATTTCACTGATTCCTCATTTTCACATCTAGAACCCTCAACTGTGGAGAACTACAAGACTCTGTCCTCTATTCCATCACACTGAATGCATATTTAAAACCACTAGGGAAGGCAATGAGAAAATACAGCCTCACTTATCAACAGCATACAGATGTCACCCAGTTCTACCTATTCTCCTCCCAGAATGTCCCAGTGCCTAAATGGTAGGTCAGCATCCGAATGAAAAGCACCAGGAGAAGATAAACCCAGACATGATGGAAACAATGCTAGTGGAAGATGGAAGTATTCTGAAGATCCAGTCAAATTTGTCACCAATCTGAAATGAGGGATCTGTCCTCCATTCATCAAAATAGTTTGCAGCCTATTGATCCTCCTAGTTCCTTCTTTCACTGCTACTGGATTCACAAATAGTGGTATCTACCAGACCATCTTCTTCCATCTTTAACAGGCCACGAGTCAACAACTTACCCAAATGGATATCAATTTAGGCACAGTATTCCAATCCTTTTGTAACCTGCACGATGGACTACTGAAATATACTGTACCTGGAAACTAGTGCCTTGAAAAAAAGCTTCAACTAGCCCTAAATGCAGTAACCTATCTTCCAAACAGATAGATGTGAGCCCTTCACCTGATCCTGTGGATATTACACTCCTCACAAACTTATCACAAGTTCTTATTTAAGGTTCTTGTTAGAGCACTCATAGACTGGGCTCAGACTACCTCAGCATTGACCACTCTCTCTACATCCATGACTTCCCATGACAGTTACATTACTCAAAAGACTCGATTACACCCATTACAAAGACGAAAGTCTAGAGCAGAGGTTCCCAAAGTGGGCGATACCGCCCCCTGGGGGGCGCTGGAACGATCCAGGGGGGCACTAGTAGCCTCGGGTGCAATTGGGGGGCGTTGAATAAAAATAAGGGGGCGGTGGAAGCATAAAGAAAGAAGAGAATATAAGAAAATTTTGAAAAACCGTTGTACATGTTTCATCTGTTGTGTAACATAGAGTTAAAGTTGTAGTGATTACTTTATTTTCCAAATAAATTCACAAATTATAACCGATCAGGTGTCAAGTCCGCCAACAGCTCTTAACAAGCAAGTGTTGGCAGGCGAGCGTGTCGCGCATTGTCGGGAAGTCCAGCATGCATCGGCAGGAATATGTGCGTGTAATGACTTGTTTACAATACGATACTATAAATAGGCGACATGTATGAAATCTAATTTAGATTGTTTCTGAATTGTGTAAAAAGCAGTTAACAATCGTGCAATAAGTATTTAAAAATTTTTATTCATATTCGATACCTTCGATCTTTACGGATTACGGATCACATACAAAGCAAATTGTATTATTGTTGTTTCAATAAAACAGCAATTTACACGTGAGTATTTTTATACATTTTCTTACATATCTACCGTATGTTTCTGTGTCTCTAGTGCTTACTAATAATAAAATCGTAGCAGGCTTGTGTCGGTACAGTACTATTTGAAGTGTACAGTCAATATATTTGTCATTTTTTATTACAATATTAACGAAAACGGGAATGAAATCGTAAAAAACTGTTAACTATTAACATTTATTTATATCTATCGAATCATCTGTGTTAATTGAGAAATAAGGCGTGTGTTAATAAGGAACAATTATTTAAATAAGGGCAAACTAAATTAAAACTATTAACTGATTTTTAATTGCATATTGATTATTTTTTAAATTAATTATTTCTTGATAAATTTAGTTTGATATTTGACAATTTAATATCAAATACATAAATCTAATGCTGAGCAAAGAACAAAACCCAGTTTATTAGATTCATTAGTATTTTAGTTTGGTTGTCTTTTGCCGTCTTACGCAAAAGCCACTGTATACCTGCTGTCGTGGGCAATAATCTAATAACACATCTTTCTTTACTATATTATAGGACGTAGGTAGAAATATAGATACATAAAAGAACGCAAATTTGTCCTTGCATCTTTCTGTTTGTTCGCTTAAAGAAGGTAGATTTCCAGGGGGGCGCTGAGTAATTTTTTTTTCTGAAAAGGGGGCGGTAGGCCAAATAAGTTTGGGAACCTCTGGTCTAGAGCAAGAGAAATCAGCAGCCCAGCGGCTTTTAAACTGCCTGCCACAAGACATTCAAACTACCAGAAATGTCTTCACCTTCAGGACAACATGCAAGATTTTCTGGTTTACATTCCTCCCTCCCCCATACAAGATTTATACAACCTTTCTGCACAAGCAGGGAAGAGGAGAGACCCAAAAGGTAGATCAGCTTTAAAATAGACTATTTGACTTACCGATTTCCACAAGGTACTTCGATAACATGGGGATGGGTGCATCAAATGTTTAGATAGAATATTCTCTTGTGAGAGCTCCAAGACACACAAGTGCAAAAAGTAAAAAGATATTGGAAGTTTTAACAGAGGTGTCAAGGACTAAATGGACCAGAGACCGAACTATACTTTCACCCTCTGAGGCAGTTACTCCAATTTAGGACTAAGGCGAGGGAAGCTTGTACAAGTGTTGAATATGCTGTAACTTGTCCTGTGGGTAAAGAGGACATCAGTCTCCAGGACTATAAATATAGCACCTTGCACTAGCACTATACATACATTTTTTTAAATCTAAGAAGTCTAGAATGAATTGCTTTCCAGACTGGAGTCCTGCCCTCATAAGCCTGCAAGGAAGTGTTTTCGCAGCTGCAATAGCCTCAGCTATAATTGTTTTCATCAAAGCCATGGTCATCGTCGGTCACACGGCACTTTGGGCTGTCAAGAATGCTGAGTCAGCAAGGAAAAACACAAGCTGAGGAGCACTCTGGAAGATGTGAAAAGAGACTAACCAGATGGAGAGCTGAGCTGAAAATTGAAATGTTATAGATTTGTTGTGCATTGACCAACTTGAAGAAATACATCTACACCAGGTGGTGACCAGATATGTGTCATTCTGGAGGTCTCTTAACCAAAGATCGGTTGGGACGCAATTTGTCCCCGATATTTCACTCTTTGGGCTTTTTTGCGCTCCGCCAGCGGACCCCCCACCCCCCATGTGTCCTGATATTTTCTTCCTCTCATCTGGACACCCTACCCACACCACGTGGCCTAAGATCTTGTTTTGTATGATTGTTTATAAGTGGTTTAGTTCTGCCTTGTTGAAACGTTTGAATCAGTTTCTCTTGCAGAGTTTAAAACTAGTGTAGCTCGACGTAGTAAAGAGATCTCCAGAATGACCTCAGTCCACTGCTGTACCCTCCACCCAAAGTGTAGGAAGCAGGATTAGGTGGGCAAATGCAACACAAACAAAATTCCTATTTAATACTTCAGAGGAGAGCAAATGTTCTCTGTCACTATAACTTAAGAAGCCAGAAGGGGAAGGGCAACATGAATTATGAAAATGTCCAAAATCATAAAACTAAGCAATCAGTACCAAAAGCTAAGGTTCTTTTAAAAGATACCATGGAAAGGAGAAATACACCCAGGAAATCAGAGATTCTATTTGGTCATCTGGTCCATATTACAGGCACCAATGGAGGGTTGTTCTTTAAGGTATTGTTATCCTGTGCTTTGTCCAGTCCAATTTTAAATGTCCCAAGCAATGGGGCTTCTGTTACTTTCCTTGGAAAACATTTCCACAGTTTAGAAGATCTCAGCATCAAGCAGAATTTCCTTATATTCAGGCTATAGATTTCTTTCCCTAATTTAATCTAATTACTGCTGGCTATACCCCCCTTTTATCACGTTAGAAAGCTAGACTGGCTGTATTTTTGCATAATATGATTCAGTGCATTCTACTTCATTGCTTATTATTTTTCTGTTAAACTAATGTTTAACTTCCCACAACACTTGCCCTTATTATGGACTGCTGAAAATGCTCTTGTAGCAATGTAAGGCATACAGTGCTACACTGAGATACAAGTGAAAAAATGGCAAATGAGGATGCTAGGAGAGAAGCAGATTTTTCCCCCTCCAGTCATTCAGTCTATGGATAGTAGGGGAATAATTATCTTGGATAAGACTTTCTTTGGAACTTTCCTGCACATATTTGCCCAAAGCTACCCTGAGGATTTAATTGGATGGAATTGGCTCGTTGTAGCAGGATCACTTAAGCTTGAACGGATATCCTCTCTTTACTGTTTTATTTATAGGCTAAAAACCAAAAAGACTGAACAAATAGCATGGGCTCAGGACTCATTCCTTGTTTAATAAGCACTTGCTGAATTTGGGGTGTTGTTTATTTGGATTATTCCATTCAGCCCTGGCAGGCCTGGGGACAAATTAAGCCTTGGATAGGGGGTGGTGGAAGCAGCGGGGCCAAGGACGATGGGGGTAGGGCAGGGAGGCAGCAGGGGGCTGGAGCCCGAAGCCGCACAACCAGAGTCTGCTGCCCCATCACTCCAGGGTTGAAGCCCAAAGTCTGAGCCCCACTTCCCCATGGAAGGTGGGGAACTCACCGGCTGCCTGCTCCTCCAGGTGTCTCCAGAGCCCAACCCCTCCGCTGGTGGCCCCAGCAACCAACACCAAGGCGGTGCATCCAGGAGCGACAGGGAGGGGGAGGGGCCGCTACTTTATACCCCCTCCCCAATCAGTGTCCAGGAGGCTATGGCCACAAGAAAAGTCCCTGGTGGCCACATGTAGCCACAGTGACCGCATTTCAGAAACGCTGGTCTAGAGTCTCAATACATGTTAACTCGGACTATGGTTTTGCTATACAACTACATGACTAGGTGGCTACCTCTTAACTTGCTTCCCCTATTAATAGTGATGAAAGTGAAAAGTTAACAACATGCAACAGAATCATCTGTATTCCAGGAACAGATATGCTTCAAAAAGGAATGTTAGCAGTTTCCTCTAACACCTTGTGGGATAGCTGCGGAGCTGTGAACATTATCAGAACTTCACAGCATTCACTTTACTTGCAAATATATACACATCACTCCAAGGGCATTTCTTTCATAGTGTAAAACCACGTTTTCAACTATCTGTTTGCCTCAAGACCTCACTACATTGTAAGATACACTCAGGCACATAATAGGATTCTGGGGCTGCAGATACAGGAATCACATATTACTGGAAGTTAAAACACATTTTATATAAAGATATTCTTATGAATTCAGGAATGGCAGCACCACCATCCATAGTTCTAAACTGCATGAGATCTCTCAACTGTCTTATTCCATTTTACATACGTGACTCTTTTTAAGAAGCTACCCCAATTTTTAAACTCAATTCGTTGAGGCGGTCAACAAGCATGTGGACAAGGGGGATCCAGCAGATCTAGTTTACTTTCAGAAAGTGATTTTCAGAATGCTTTTGACAAGATGGAGCTAGGCTGTTCTCAGTGGTGGCAGATGACAGAAGAAGGAGCAATGGTCTCAAGTGGTAGTGGGGGAAGCCTAGGTTGGATATTAGGAAAAACTATTTCACAAATGGGTTACCTAGGAAGGTGGTGGAATCTCCATTCGTAGAGGTTTTTAAGGCCCGGCTTGCCAAAGCCCTGACTGGGATGATTTAGTTGGGGTTGGACTAGATGACCTCCTGAAGTCTCTTCCAACCCTAATCTTCTATGATTCTAAGATCCCTCACCAAAGGCTCTTATGCAAAGTAAGCTGTCATGGGATAAAAGGGAAGGTCCTCTCATGGATCGGTAACTATTAACTGGTTAAAAGATAGGAAACAAAGGGTAGGAATAAATGGTCAGTTTTCAGAATGGAAAGAGGTAGGTAGTGGAGTCTCCCATCGGATCTGTAGTGGGACCAGTATTATTTAACATATTCATAAATGATCTGGAAAAAGGGGTAAACAGTGAGGTGGCAAAATTTGCAGACAATACAAAACTACTCAAGATAATTAAGTCCAAAGCAGACCGCTAAGAGCTACAAAAGGATCTCACAAAACTGAGTGAGTGGGCAACAAAATGGCAGATGAAATTCATTGTTGATAAATACAAAATAATACACTCTGGAAAACATAATCCCAACTATACATATAAAACAAAAGGTTCTGAACTAGCTGTTACCACTCAAGAGAGAGATCTTGGCGTCATTGTGGATAGTTCTCTGAAAACAGCCACTCAATGTGCAGCGGCAGTCAAAAAAGCGAACAGAATGTTGGGAATCATTAAGAAAGGGATAGATAAGAAGACAGAAAATATATTGCCTCTATATAAATCTATGGTACACCCACATCTTGAATACTGCATGCAGATGTGATTGTCCCATCTCAAAAAAGATATACTGGAATTGGAAAAAGTTCAGAAAAGGGCAACAAAATGATTAGGGGTATAGAACAGCTTCCATATGAGGAGAGATTAATATGACAGGGACTTTTCAGCTTGGAAAAGAGACAACTAAGGGGGAATATAATAGAGGTCTATACAATTATGACCATGTGGAGAAAGTAAATAAGGAAGTGTTATTTACTCTCTCTCGTAACACAAGAACTAGGAGTCACCCAATTAAATTAATAGGCAGCAGGTTTAAAACAAATAAAAGGAAGTATTTCTTCACACAACGCACAGTCATCCTGTGGAATACTTTGCCAGAGGATGTTATGATGGCGAAGACTATAACAGGATTAAAAAAAGAACCAGATAAACAGGTCCAGGATGGGAAGGGACGGTGTCCCTAGCCTCTGTTTGCCAGAAGCTGAGAATGGGCAACGGGGATGGATCACTTGATGATTACCTGTTCTGTTCATTCCCTCTAGGGCACCTAGCATTGGCTACTGTTGGAAAACAGGATACTGGGCTAGATGGACCTTTAGGTCTGACCCAATATGGCCCTTCTTATATTCTTATCAACAAAGAAAAATTACTTACCTGTACAGTAACTGAAATTCTTCAAGATGTATTATCCAGATGTGTATTCCACTCAAAGTGCACATGTGCTCATGCGCCAGGATCAGACATTTTTGCTAGCAATGTCTGGTCCATGCATGCGCCAACAGTACAAAGAGTGAAGCTGATTTAACTATCACTCCAGTTCTCCCTCTATCGCAGAGTCCTGGCATGTAATAGGACTCCTAAGCAGAGAGAAAGGAGGGCAGGTTGTCGAATACACATATGGACTATACATTTCGAAGAAAACTAGTTACTATACAAGTAAGTAACTTCTTCGAATGCTTGTTCCTATGTTGACTATTTGAGATGAGTCCCAAACAGTGACCTAAATAAGTAGATGGGCGCTTAGAGTCTTACCCAAATAGAGAGTGACGGATTGTTCTACTGAAAGAAGCTTCCACTCTGGACGCCTCTGCCACAGCAGTGTTTAGCAAGCTATGTATGGAACCCCAGGTGGCAGCTTTTTAAGTGTCAATAATAGGGACTTTTTTTAAAAGACAGAGCTCAAGCCTCCAGAGTTCTGATGGAATGGGCCTAATATGCTGGAACCTTATGGAATAAGTCCAAAGAGATCCACTTTTAAACCTGCCTTCCCTGGACTTTTTTGTCCATCTAGCCTAGAAAAGGACTTGCATATTCCACACTTTGCTGGCATATATGATTCCTCCAGACCAAACAGACCCAGAGTGTCAGTCATTCTAGGGAAAGGCTCTCTCACAAGTGGTGCAGTACTTCAAACCAGGAGATTTTGTATGAGACATCATCCCTAAATAAGAAAGCTTTTGATAAATAAAAGGGAAGAAAACAGGGGAGGTGCAAAGAAGTAAATTCACAAAAAACCTGATAACTATGACTAATACAACAAATTGCCAGATGTCAAAAAACACTAGCACTAGTAACTATTAAAAACTACTCACAAAATTCTTAGAAAAGATTTGAGGGATGCAGATACTGTAGCACTCCATCTTAAGCCTAGGGAAGAAAAGATGAACTGGAGTAGCAGCTGATCTGGCTCTGCCCTTTATACCCTCGATATGGTCCATGAGGGAGTCAGGGGGGTTTTGTTTACAGGTATAGGTATTTGCTAGGTAAGGCATGAGTATAAGCTAAAGCAATAATATAATGAACCTACAAGGCACGTAAGACAAGAACAGTTAAACAATCCATAAGGCCCAAAAACCTTAGCATAAGCAGTTAACCAGGAGGAACCTTAGATCATAAGGTATCATAAGACAGAATGCTGTAATGACTAAACTGCTGACAGGTAATCACAACATGCTAGTTTATACCAGCTTGGGATATTTTAAATTAGGATTATAGCAGATGTCTGACCACAAGAGTGCCATGGTAACTAATTGACATATATGCTAATGAGCTTGAAGTAAAAGGCCTAGTAACCTATGGGAGAAGGTAACCCAACATTAGCAGGGTGAGGAAATACAAATAAGGAAAAGGGGAGTAGGCACAATGTGTCAGCAGAACACATTATAAAAGTTGTATCACAGCCTGTGTGCACTGGGAGATGCAACTCTTGGGAGGTGCCAGGATGATGACCATTGGTGATGAGGAAGATAATGACTAATACTTCAGGTTCTCTTGCAAGGGCTGGTGACAGTATGTGGATGCTCAGACGTACATTGTGTATTACCTTTCTCTACCTTGCGAGGTTGGGGTGTTTGTAACTTTTCTAATGGTCTTAGATACAGCGGGTTTTTCCTAGGTGAGTGTGTTGCAACCGTGCACATCAAGGTTCCCAAGAAACCAGTAATTTTAATACTATTGGACCTGATCTTGGGACAAGAATTTACCAAATCTCAGAGTGTCAACTGGGAATTCTTAAGTAATCGATATAATTAATACATAATAGATCTGACAACAGTCCATGTGTGGCCTAAACAGACATGAAGTAAAAATCAGCAGTTGAGACCACATGTGCACCTCAAGTGGTGCGCAAACATGGACAATCACCGGAAGAACCACCAGATTATATTTCATATTACTAAGGATATAATTTTGTCTCAGAGTTCATAGATTCTGTGACTTTAACAGACCTCCGTGACTTCGTTGACTTCAGCCCTGGCAGCTCTCGATGGCGGGGCTCAGACTGTTAGTCCCCACCAGGTATTTTTCATAAAAGTGAGGGATAGGTTGCAGGCTTCCGTGAATTTTTGTTTATTGCCTGCGACTTGTCCATGACTTTTACTAAAAATACCCACGACAAAATCTTAACCTTAGATATTACATACAAAAGCCTCCTTTCTCTGGATTATCTTCAGTATCCAACATTCTCCTTCATCAGCTCTTACCTCTAGTAGCAGCAGCGTCTCTTGCTCTGTCCATTCTCTTCCAGCACTGGCTCCCTTACTCTATAAAGGAAGAAAAGTCAAGATAGATTACTTATCTTTGCAGGAGCACTACTTTGAGAAAAAGAACTTCTTGTAAAAGCAGCAGCTGTAGTGGTTCTATCTACTACCACAGCCTTCCCAGCAATCCTGCTATAGTTGATCATATCGCTGCTTACCGTAGGCAGCTGTCCAGTCTGCAAGAATTAAACATACTTTCCTATCCTCCTGTGTGTAACTAAGACAACACTTGCACAGTAGACAGGTCGGATTGTATTAGGTGTATAACGGATACAGTAATGTGCAGTTTGAGAGACTGAAGTAGTAGATCGTTACTAGGAAAACGATCCTCAAAAAGAAAAAAGAATCTCCACGGATAACTGATAAGGATATGCAAGCTCTCTGAAAAAGATGCATTCTCTCCCTGTAACTGCTTCCCTCAGTATGAGTATTTAGCACAGCAACATTCCCGAGTTTACTGTATTTACACCAAACTGATTTGGGAGTTACTTAAAAGTTTCCTTGAAACTACAGAACTCTTGGAGAGGATACTACCACCAGCTTCAGCTGATATCAACACCCCATCACAGATGTCAAAGCTTCCCTCATAAGGAGGGAAGGTTAATGGGGTTATGCAGTTCTGTGTAAGACACCGAATTAGTGCCAATAACTTATCCTTTCCCCAAATATCTGCACAGAGTACAGATCACTAACCCATGCAACACAAATTAAAAGTGTCAGCCATCAGACTCTCACAATTCTTACACAGGCGGTGTGAGTGCTTGAAAAGAAATTGTTACTCTTAAGGGCATTCTGTGCCAAAAAGTTAAAAATTATACATCAAAAAAATAAAAATTCTGCACACAATATTTTAAAATTCTGCAAATTTTATTTGTCAAATAAATGTGGAGGCTCCATCCAGCATGGCACTGGGCAGCACAGGCTACTGGCTGCACAGAGGTGGGAGATCACTGTGCAGCTCCCCCAAGGACACAGACTCAGTGGTGAAGCTGCACCCAACCCTGAGATAGCGCAAGGACCGGGCCTGCTCCAAAAACATCCCAGGGCCCTGCCCCTCTGTGGCGGGTGCACCAGATGTGGGCGGGCAGGCAGGCAGGCTTAGCCCAGGCAGGATCCAAGTGTGGGGGCAGGGGGGGGATCCAGGTTTGGGCTGAGGAGCCATGGGTGCAGGAAGTGGGTGGGAGGAAAGAGTTTGAGAGCTTCCTTCAGCTGGGGGAGAAATCTGGGGGTGGGTCTGACACAGCGCCAGATGCCGTGCAAGGGAAGAGGAAGTCCCATCCTGCCCAGCCCAGCCGGGACTAGCAGCTGAGCCTGCTGCAGGATAGGAGCCACCAACCAGGTCTTCCCCAGTCCCACCCCTGGCCCCACAGTGATTTACCTCTTTGCCAGCTTCTCTGGGGCCCCCGAAACATACTGTGGGAGGGTCGCATGACTGCTCTTGTGGCTCCCCTTTGATTCCCCATCAGAAAGTCATTTTTCTGTGGGGAAGCAAAGAAATCTGCAGGGGACATAAATTCTGCACATGTGCAGTGGCACAGAATTCCCCCAGGAGTAAATTGCATGTACACAAAAGGAAATCACTTTCGGGGGGGTGGGGTGGTGGTGAGGTGGGGGGGGAGGGGATGGGAGGAGAATCTCAAAGCCTAAGTCCATTTTTATAACTGTGTTTAAGAAGCGTCGAGGAGCACCTAGAGAAAAGGACAAGCACTCTCACTGAATGAGTATCAATCAAAAATAAGCGAATAAATCACACAATGAAATCTGGTACGGGTTGAATACCGATTTCTAGTAGGTACCCTCAGTCTTTAGAACAGTGTGACATTGTCAATAGTAATCCTCAATCTGTGTGCTCTTTGGGACAACCCATACTGCTCTTATGGAATCCACGTCCAAGCAGTCAGTCTGGTCTCAACTAGGGCGAGCGAAACGATGATCTGAGAAGAACCCTATATAGTTCCCGACATGAGGCAGCACTGAATAAATGGACCATGGTTTCTAGGATACCCGAGTACTGCCAAATACCTTCTCTTTAAGCAGCCAGAAGGGCAGAGGGAGAGAACAGTGTGAAATGCAGCAGGCAATCACAGAAGCATGGCATTTTGTCTTGACGCTGCATTGCAATGGTGAATCACAGCATTAAATCCGTTTGGGACATGCTGCAATGATGGTGTGTCAGAACATCACTTCATGACTTGGCTCAGAGAGCCACCCTTTGCTGATGAAGTGACCTTCCAGTTCTGTAAGACGAGGAACAATGTCCCATACGAACTGGGAAAACAGAACAATCTATACAAAAATTGACTAGTGGGAATTACCTCCCAACCTCCTATGAAATCTATTTCGAAACATTTAGCTTGCTGCATGTGATACCTATGATGAGAAGAGCCCTACCATTTTCACAGCTGTGAAAAACATATTATGGTCAGTGAAATAAGCCCTTCCCTGTGATATCTGATCTCCCCACACGCTGCTGGGAGTGCCCCAGCTGGGGGCGCCTAGCTCTAGCCTGGGCCGGGGAGGGACAGTACTTGTGCTTCCCCTACACAGCCGCTGTTGGTGGGGAAATCAGACCCTCACTTCTGTGCTGCAGCAGCTCCAGAGCTTGACTTGGGGCGCTGGGCTTCTGCCCCCACAGCTTGAGGCACCAGAGCTCAAGGTGCCCATTTTTCTGGAGGCCACCAAATTGGCTGGAGCCCCGGGCACTGGCAAAGACCAGAAACTAGGAGCTCCCAGCTGGGGTGCTCCCAGCAGCACAGGGGAGATCGGACCCACTTCCACAAACTTCTTCCAGTTGCACGAAGCTCCAGGGTTGCTGCCCAGCTGCAGAGCTTCCTGCAGCTGGAGGAGGTACTCGGAGGGGGGTCAGATCTCCCTGGTAGAGGGGCCATGCAAAGGAAGAGCAAGTCTTGTCTCTCACCCAGCCGGCTGGGACTAGCAGCCCCTGGCTGGAGCGCTCCCAGTAGCACACCAAGATCAGACTCACCTCCAGATGCAGGAAGCTCCGCAACTGCTGCCTTCAGAGTTCAGCAACACAGAAGTGAGGGTAGCAACTTCACGACCCCCCCCTACAACAGCTTTGTGACCCTCCCCGCCATGATCCCCTTTTGGGTTGGGACCCCCGCGGTTAGAACACAGTGAAATTTCAGATGTAAATTTTAAAACGCTCTGACCATGAAATTGACCAAAATGGACAGTGAATTTGGTAGGGCCCTAATGATGAGGTAGGAATTCCCAGAATGTTTGGAGAGGGACAGTGCTGATGAGCTTATGGGAGCGTAAAGGTTTGTATTTCTACTGCGTTAATTATGTTTCAGGCACCTGGCACAACTACAAGAGGCCACAATTTAGAATATTGTCCAGGTGGAAGACACATGGGACAAGGATGGAGGAGCAGCAACATCCCACCTAGTGATTATGTAATGACTAAGGTTTGTGGAAGAAAGCTAAATAGAAGCCAAAGGGAAAGAAAAACCCAAGCAACTTTACCTTTGCCAAGGTCTTCTTTGAGTAAATGTCTGTGCGAAGTCCAAAGTTCTGCAGGTCAGTAGGCTTTTCTTTGTTTTTCTCAGGAAAGCTCAACATCTGCTGGGCAGCAGGGACCTAAACAAAAACCCCAAACAAATTATCATCAAAATGCATCTACACAGGTGTGCACTGAACTAGCATTCTCCCCATGAACCATTATTTACACACAAAACTAGCAAATTTGGGTTTGGAGCGCTGCAACTGTAGGTGCAGCATTACTCTACAGAATGATGGAGAGATGGAAAATCTACTACTAACAGAATCTCACTGAGACTGAAGGGCATGTGAAGAGAAGGATGCATTTTTTTCAGAAAATGCATGAGCTACATACTTCATTCAGGTACGCACACCACTGCCCGTAGCTACAAATACAGACTAGTTAGGACTACATTAAGCCATTCCAAAATACATGTACCACTATTTCTATCTGAATAAGTGTGCGCACATGGACATGGTGGTGGCACCTGTAGGATTTACCTGAGGAGCTCGGAGATGAAGAGGCATAAGTCCAGAGGGGGTATCAGCAAGCACGTTGAAGTGAGGAGTAGGAGGAGGGCCCATTGCCATGGGACGGCTTTCTGGATCCACTTGGTAGTTAACTAGACCCCACTGCTCCAGAAAGGCATGCACTCTAGGAAACAACATTACATGATTAAAGTCTGAGGAAACAAACCCTGAAGCACATCTGCAGCTGCAGAAAGAAGATACCAGGGAGAAAGTTCAAGTGTGGAACTGTGATGCGTTTGCTGCAAATCAAACACAGGCAGGTTGAGCACTGTCCTATAGCTGTCTACACTTCTCCTTTATCACAGACAGGGAAACAGAACACATTGCATTAATTCTCAATGCAGGCTTGACAATCCCACTTCTCTGCATTCAACAAAATGAGAGTGGACCGACAATTTCAATTATGGGCAACGGGAAACCATTTCACACAATTCAGAAAACAGATCTAAAGCTAAGCCCGCTGATGTGAAAACTTCTTTGGAGGATGGGGGGGGAAGGGGAGGGGGAGAGGAGAGGAGAGAGAGAAAAGAGTGGGATGAATTGTGATAGTTTCCGTACTATGCATCAGTTAGCTTCCACCATCTGCCTCAGGGTGATTGTGCATCAGTGATGCTGTATGTATGGAGTATAACATGCTTTGGAATCTCTTGTACAAAAAAAGCTATTTTAAAAAAGTATTTATCACAATACAGATATAAGATGCTCACTTGGCAAAAAACACACAGTGAGCTGCCATACTGGAAATTCTAAAAACATACTGAAAAAAAATTGCATGGTAGAAGCTGAATATCACTGTATTAGTTAACATGCAATCTCTTGCTGGTCTCGGAGCCATGCTCACAGTATTTAACTTCCACTGTTATATTCACTGTCAATAAGGGTCTTATAAAATGTGGTGTTCACCACAAAAGGAAAAAAAACGATCTGCTAATAGAAACATAATTGATGCGCCCAGGCCCCAAGTCTTCTACCTCATTATGCAGGAGATATAACTTACAATTTGTAATAAAGCAGCTTCGCTGGGATAAAATGTATTGTTACAGCTAAGGGTAGTGGCTGCAAGATTTAAGATTTTACCTCATTACAGCACATACATCTCCAGTCAAGTTCCTTCTGCAGGCAGTGCTGGTCAAGTACTCCTGAGGGTTTAAGCGATACGTATCAATCATGAAGTTACGGTAAGCCAGGTATCTGGAAAGAGAAGGCAGTTCACAGACATTTGAAAATCTACACAGATTCATAGTATGTGTCATTTCAAATTCTGACCATTACTAAAATATCTCCATGTTGGCCCCCATCCTTCAATATGTACAGCAAGCCAGGGGTGCCTGATATTCAGTTCAAGGACCATAAAGTCCTAAAACTTATAACTGCAGGGTGACAGTGAAGCTGAAGACCTGCAGGGTTTTCTTGTTACTCCTAATGAACTTTGCAATCAATATAAAGCACAAGAAGTTAAGTGTGTATTTCTTTATCAAATTTGTTTGTGTGACATCATCTGACTCACCCCCTAAGCATTTTATATTTGTGTCTATTTAGTTTTAATCAGAGTCCATATCTTTCTGTGTGTGTTGTCAAAGTATCAACTATTCTTTATGTGTTTAATAAATAATCCGCAAATTAAAAGTAGCTCTCAGATTGCCAAAATAGCTCTCTCGTTGTTGTGAAATATAAGCAGGCAAACCCCCCTCTTCCCCCCTCCCCCCAAAAAAGAAAAAAAGTGAAAAAGCTCATTCGAAATGAGGGGCTCAACCCTGGCATTTAAAGATGTCCAGAATCATTAACAATTCATTGACATTTTTGTTTTGGTTCCAGGTGTGCTTTTCGGCCATTGACCCAAACACTTAAGATGCCTAAAGTATTCACATGGGTACAAGAGGTCCCCCATACATTGTCCGCTCAATGCCCTTCCCTATCAGTCTGCAAGCCTGGCTGTAACTTGGGTATCACATAACTAGGCACCAACAGCTGAAACAGCATTCCAGGTCAGTGGCGCTTTATAGAATATCAGGGTTGGAAGGGACCTCAGGAGGTCATCTAGTCCAAACCCCTGCTCAAAGCAGGACCAATTCCCAACTAAATCATCCCAGCCAGGGCTTTGTCAAGCCTGACCGTAAAAACCTCTAAGGAAGGAGATTCCACCACCTCCCTAGGTAACCCATTCCAGTGCTTCACCACCCTCCTAATGAAAAAGTTGTTCCTAATATCCAACCTAAACCTCCCCAACTGCAACTTGAGACCATTACTCCTTGTTCTGTCATCTGCCACCACTGAGAACAGTCTAGATCCATCCTCTTTGGAACCCCCTTTCAGGTAGTTGAAAGCAGCTATCAAATCCCCCCTCATTCTTCTCTTCTCCACACTAAATAATCCCAGTTCCCTCAGCCTCTCCTTATACATCATGTGCTCCAGCCCCCTAATCATTTTTGTTGCCCTCCGCTGGACTCTTTCCAATTTTTCCACATCCTTCTTGTAGTGTGGGGCCCAAAACTAGACACAGTACTCCAGATGAGGCCTCACCAATGTCGAATAGAGGGGAACGATCACGTCCCTCGATCTGCTGGCAATGCCCCTACTTATACAGCCCAAAATGCTGTTAGCCTTCTTGGCACACTGTTGACTCATATCCAGCTTCTCGTCCACTGTAACCCCTAGGTCTTTTTCTGCAGAACTGCTTCCTAGCCATTCGGTCCCTAGTCTGTAACAATGCATGGGATTCTTCCGTCCTAAGTGCAGGACTCTGCACTTGTCCTTGTTGAACCTCATCAGGTTTCTTTTGGCCCAATCCTCTAATTTGTCTAGGTCCCTCTGTATCCTGTCCCTACCCTCCAGCATATCTACCACTCCTCCCAGTTTAGTGTCATCTGCAAACTTGCTGAGAGTGCAGTCCACGCCATCCTCCAGATCATTAACGAAGATATTGAACAAAACCGGCCCCAGGACCGACCCCTGGGGCACTCCGCCTGAAACCGGCTGCCAACTAGACATGGAGCCGTTGATCACTACCCGTTGAGCCCGACGATCTAGCCAGCTTTCTATCCACCTTATAGTCCATTCATCCAGCCCATACTTCTTTAACTTGGTGGCAAGAATACTTTGGGAGACTGTATCAAAAGCTTTGCTAAAGTCAAGGAATAACACATCCACTGCTTTCCCCTCATCCACAGAGCCAGTTATCTCCTCATAGAAGGCAATTTGGTTAGTCAGGCATGACTTGCCCTTGGTGAATCCATCCTGACTGTTCCTGATCACTTTCCTCTCCTTTAAGTGCTTCAGAATTGATTCCTTGAGGACCTGCTCCATGATTTTTCCAGGGTCTGAGGTGAGGCTGACTGGCCTGTAGTTCCCCAGATCCTCCTCCTTCCCTTTTTTAAAGATGGGCACTACATTAGCCTTTTTCCAGTCATCCGGGACCTCCCCCGATCGCCATGAGTTTTCAAAGATAATGGCCAATGGCTCCACAATCACATCCGCCAACTCCTTTAGCACCCTCATATGCAGCGCATCCGGTCCCATGGACTTGTGCTCGTCCAGTTTTTCTAAATAGTCCCGAACCAGTTCTTTCACCACAGAGGGCCAGTCACCTCCTCCCTATACTGTGCTGCCCAGTGTTACAAGGCCTCCACACTTGATACTAGACTAGGTCTATGCCTTCAGACTCAATCTTCCACCACTCCTGGAAATGACTGCCATACTGGGCAGCCTTTTTCCACAGCTCAACCGGTTTTTAGCCTTGTAAACCAGGCATGGCACACAGTGAAAGATAGCGGTTGCCGAATGGTAAAGTCTACTTCCAAATGGTTCTCAGTGTCAAAGCTAAAGGTTCTAAGATCAGTATCAGTCGTCTGTCTAGTTATGAATACCTCTGCCCGCAAGCTCTTGCGTGAGCATTGGCCAACTCATGCTTCAACTGAAGGCCTACTTACAAGAGGCACTCAGAGCCTTTAAAAGTGATCGAAGGGATTCATAAAACTTAATGGTTTTCAGAGACATCCAGGCAGCTCTGACACCCATGCATGTAACATTCAACACCAAAGCACAGGAATGTAGCAGTTGTGCTTGTTCTTAACTGATGTCTTTTTGCTACAAGTACATTAAAGCTGCTGTCGCTTAAGGGAAGACGAGGATGACATGCTGAAAAGGAGAAATTTACTCCTGAAGGAATTCTGCACCAAAAACTAAAAATTCTGCACACAATATTTTAAAATTCTGCAAATTTTATTTGTCAATAAATAAATGTTGTTCCAGGACGGCAGTGGGGAATACAGGCGACTGGCTGCATTGAGGTGGGAGATCACCCTGAAGCTCCCACCTCCCCTGGTATAGGGACTCGGCAGTGAGGCTGCACCTGACCCTGATACAGTGCAAGGGCTGGGCCTGCCCCAGAAACACCCAGGTGCAGATGAGAAGGCTCAGTCCAGCAGGATCCAAGTGTGGAGGGACTTGGTGTGGGGGCATCCAGGTGTAGGGTGAGCGTTTCTGTGTAGGGCAATCTGGGTGAGGGTGGCTCAGTGCGAGATCTGGATGCACAGGGGCTCATTGGGGGTTTCGGGGTGCAGGGGCAATGGGACTCTGCAGGTGATCCAGGTGAAGGTGGTTGGGGATCAGCAGGGGGCTCAGTGGGGGGTCCGGGTGCTGGGGGAGTGGGGCTTCTAGGTTGGGGGTCCAGGTACAGCTGGTTGGGGTCAGGGTGTGGGGGTCTTGGAGGGGTCTAGGGGTAGGGGGTAGAGCTTGTCAGGGTGAGGGTTCGATGGCCCGGCATAACGGGGGAGCCCCAGCTGGGCTTCCGCTTTCCCCCGTGACTCCCCTATCCCCTTTTCTTCCCCATCTCATCCCCCTCACTCTCACATTCACCTCCCCCTGCCCTTTTCCACCCCTGCTTCCTTCCCCACACCTCTTCTTCCATCATTTTCCCCAACCCCCGCTTATCCAGCCCCACCGCAGGCACTCACTGCTGCACAGAAAACAAGGAAGCCTGGCAGCACACAGAAGTGAAACACGACTGGCACTAGGACCCAGGGTGCGGCGTTCAGCTGAAGAGTCAGCAAAAGCCTAGACGCAGCCTCCTTCAGCTGGGTAGCTCTGCGCTTGCAGAAATAGGGGGGAGTGGCATATAACCCCATGTGCCTCCCTATGCCTCCCCTCTGTTTTGGGAACCCACCCCCAAAAAAAAAAACCACACCCATGGCCCCAAGCACAGGAATTCTGCAGGGTGGGGGTATTTTCTGCGGGCATGCAGAATCCCCCCAGGAGTAAAAATTGCACTAAGTCAAACTGAGCCCAAAGAGTGCTGAGGCGTAACCTGCAGAAGCGCAGAGAAAATTTCAAAGCGCCTCAAAAACACTTGAAGTGGCAAAGAACGACGCACCAAAACAAAGGAAGCAGAGGAAACTGGAAAGAAAGGGGTAACAGGAGAACTGATTCAAGAAAGAGTCATGGGGCCATGAAAATCATTTATGATTTTTTACTCCCATTATTTCTAATTGACTGTCCTTGTTTGGGCTGGAGTAGTGGCAGTTTGAGAAATTCCTTCACCAGTAGATGTGATGTGTGTGTGTTGCACTCTAGACACACAGCTTCAAAAGGATCAAAAGTCTTAAAAGCTATGAGAGTTGTGTCTGGTCTTGCCCTGGGAAGATGAGACCAAGAGTGAGAACTCTAGGTTTGCAATCTTTAAAGGAGGTGTATTCTGTTAGCAGATATAATCAGTTGTGTGATTTTCTAGCATGCTAATTAAATTAAGTACTAGTGAGGGAGGAAGAAAGCTATATTAAAGTAGTATTTAGGTCAGGGATCTCAAACTCAAATCACCACGAGGGCCACATGAGGACTAGTACATTGGCCCGAGGGCCGTATCACTGAAACCTTTTCATATAATGATACAGAAGTATAGTAAAAATGAAAAAAACGAAGAGTAATATAGTATGCTATTAAAAGTCAATGTATTAACTTTTTTAAAACTAATGCGAAGAGGAGTTTTAATAAAATATAAACACTCAGTAATGCACCTCACTCAAATGACAAAATATGCGTTTACTTTTAGAATTACTTTGGTTAAAGATCCCCCCCTCTACTCCCACCCCCACTCCACCCCTTCTATGAAGCCCTGCCCCTTCCTCGCCCCCATTCCAACCCCTTTTCCTAATCCCTGCCCGGCCTCCTCCCCCGAGCACACCGCATCCCCGCTCCTCCCTCCTGGAAAGTCCTAAGCACCACGAAGGACAGGGAGGTAGGCGGAGGAGCGGGGACACGGTGCACTCGGGGGAGCGGAGATGGAGGATGAGGGGAACTTGGCTGCCGGTGGAGTTGGCACCTATGGGGGGCCTCAGGAAAAAACTCCATGGGCAGCATGCAACCCGCATGTTTGAGACCCCTGATTTAGGTGAAGTCTTTACCCTCAGCAAAAATTCCATTTAAGACACATCTTTGCACCAGTGGTACTCGGCCAATATTTCAAGCGACAACAGAAATGCTGTGTGTGTGTGTGTGTGTTTGGAATGGGCTGTGTCATAACTGAACAACCAAACTATTTTTTTTTTAAATAAAGGTTTATTTCTTCTGTTTGGCATTCAACTTGCACTTTTAAATCCCAATGCCAAAAATATGCAGCATTCACTGAAATTGCGGCAAGTACACAAACCTGTGCTAAAATTCCCATTCAAGATCCATCTGCCCAAATTGGTGCCATAATGTTTTACAGAGTTACCACAGATTTTAAGATTTAGTATGAGCAGACATGTTTTCATGAATCCTTTTAAACTAAAACAGAGTTTTGTCAATTTAAATATCTTCCTGTATTGTTGAAAACACAATTATCAGCCTTGTGCTATTCCACAAAAATTTGACAGTGAAACACACTTTAAACAAACGCTAAATAGCATAGTTTTACTTTTTGTGCTGACAGACATGCAATACTTTACAAAAGCAAACAGAGAAAAGCAAATGTAATTCTTTCCGTTTCATTAATCTAAAGAGTTATTAACAAAAAATAAGATTTATCTTGACAATCTCCTTTTAACCTTTCATATTAAAGATAATATTTCCATGACTAGTTGCTAGTGTATATGAACAAACATAATTAGATTATTTTAATAGGAAGATCTTCTTAAACAGATGGTAAGGAGGAGATACACCTATTAAAGCATACAGTAGGACTGCAAGGAAAACAGCAAATTCTAGAGATAAGCCAGTGATCTTGCATCAAAATGTTTATCATGTTATGTCTTGAACTGAACATAGAAGTTAATCTGGTGTACAGAGCAACCTGGCATATTTTGAGATGGTATTACAGCCAAAGAGACTTTTACACTGAAACAAAATACATCAAAACTGCCATTCCCAAGTCTGAAAAGCAGCATTCGTAGTGAGGATCCTGTGGGACGTGGTTCTGTTATTTTTAAACAATTGTGTAAAGTTCTGCAGCGGATGATAGGCACTAGACACCACAATGATGGCTGTAAACCTCTAGTTCAAATCAGAACAGCACAATTGCAGGTGCATGAAAGCAGGTACGTTATAAATGAAAAATGGTTACCAGGTGGCTTGGAATATTCTGTTTGTTTATGCTTACAATGGAACTGCAGAATCTCAGTGCTATATACTTGGAGCTATGAACTTTTATGTTTAAACCAGTGTGCTCAGGTGTTGTACATCTGTAAACAAAGATCAGTGGCAGCTAGCTATTTTCATGTTTTGTTTTTATTATATATGCTTAAAAAAACCTTAAACTTCTTTCAGAAACCATTTTACTGTGTACATAACACACTGTACTAGCTTTGCAACCATTCATCAGCTGTATTTTTCCTAGATATCAAACCTGCTTAATATTGCTTAGATATGTACAATTCTTACCTAAATCACAATAAAGTTAACTATATAAACAGATACTTCTTGACAATGGACAGACCAGGAATACCTCAATGCCCTTTACACTATTTTCTGATGCATCAGTTCACCCTTGTGTATGTGAAGGGGAAGGGGGAGAAAAAAAAAAAAAAAAGACTACAGTTTTTGTGGAACTGAAAGCATTGTTTGGGCTTCACTAGGGAACACAGCCACATGCCTATATCTATGCATTTTACTTACATTTCTGGAGTCTTGGACTTGTTTTTCCCATTGAAGAACTCTGGAAGAGCGCGGCGTTCAATTACATGAATACTGCAAGAAAGTGTGATAAGCAACATGGTTACTAAAGAGAATATACAAAATCCAGCTGCCAATAGCTTGAGTTCACCTTCAAGAACTTTTACCCACCCGTAACATGCGCACCTAAAGTGCTAACATTTAAAACGAACACTGTACACACACCCAAATATCCCAACACAGCATATAGAAATATATCCTCTAATTACTTAGCTTTAACCACATAAGCAGAGCAGTTTAGACATGAATTGTCAAGATTGTGCTTAATTCAAGTGATGGAAAGATACATGCCCAACGTTCCTTTAATCAGACTTGGGTGGAGTGAGAGGAAACAAGATGTTCAACCCATAAAACAAGATTTTTACCCTAATGTTTTGAAAGTTTATAGGTTGATAAATGCATTTGCCTGCACCCCAGTCTAATTAGTAGAGTGTATTCAGCACAGGTCTGATTGCCTCAAAAAAACCTAAATGTTTGCAATTCATATGTAATGGTAAGCCTGCAAATATCTGCTTCAAAATCATGCAGCATTAGAATTGGGAGCTCATCGCTTTGAAAGTCAGGCAAATGCCTAAATAGGCATTTAGGAGTATTAAATTTATGATCCTATATTTCAACATCTTTGCACTAGTCAATTTAAAATAAAAAAATAAAAAATTAAATTGAATTCAAGCTCTGTCTGTTTTGGGGGGATTTTACAATCTCATTTTCTTACAAAAAATTCTCTTTCTGCTGCTGCCATGTGAAAGATGCACACAAATAAAAGAGGAAACTGACTTATTGTACAGCAAAACTGAGAATACACAAAGTGCTATCAAACACACGAAGTAAACTAGCCCAAAGGATAAAGTAAAAATTCAGTTTAGTTTAGTCAGTTATTTAATGCATTACATGTAAATACTATGGGGGAAATTTCAAATAAAAGTGGAATTTTTTAGTTGACTGAAGGGGGATGAAAGAAGACTACCATTCTACAGCTTTTACTAGACTAGCTGCAAGTAACATATGCTGTAGCAGGTGAAGAGATTTCCATTAGTTTCTCTCATCCTTCAAATAAAGCGTAAGAAGGAAATATGGTTTGCTGATCTGTTACTTTAAAAAAATACAAAGCAAACTGATCAAGACATTTCAACTTTAGAGTAATTCCACCTCCAGAATTCTATCACCATAAAGCTAGTCAGTTCATTTTGTGCAATACACACAAGGTAAATAGAATATGAAAAATAATCTTATACCAGGCTATGAAATGTAAAGTGCAAATAGAAATTCATCCTGCTTAAAAAATCAAACTTGTCTGCCAAAATTTATATGGTCCTTGATTATTCAACTCATTTCTCCATGCTTTAATGGATGAGCCCTTTCCTGGGTTATGTGTATTAAAACAGCAAGGAATACACAGTATTCTGGATATAATTCTCTTGCCATCAACTGAACTATGAAATAGCTTTTCTGTTTTAGGCAATGATAAAAAAAGTCAGCCCCATTTTGTAAAAGAAGCTTAAATGACACAGTAATGAGATTCCCTCCATAAAATTACTTTAATAAGCTCATACACTGACAACTTTTTTTGTATGAAGTTAAGAATTGGGGACAATTATGATGGCCTTTAGATATAACTCCTTCTTTGGAGGATGGGATGGGGGCACGGGGAGAGAAGAAAGAACACTCCTTGTAAAAGAAAATCATAGCCGTTTTTCCTTCAGATACTCATTCTCTCTAGTATGTATTATTTGCGTTGAAGTAGTATGCAATGACACCAGTCAGGATCCGGTCATGCTGGTGCTATACAACACACACAAACATTTTTATTTTATTTTTTGCTGGAGCCAAATGATATTAGCCTTAGAATGACTTTGTCCATAACACTTTACAAAATATTTTAGAAAACAGTGTCTAGTCTAAAGCAACAAAGAGTCCTGTGACACCTTATAGACTAAGGGATGTATTGGAGCATAAGCGTCATAGTGGACATTAATGATCTAATGAGCAGTTTTGTATGGGTCTATAGAAACACAGCACCAAGTTTCTGCCAGTCATGTTGCACAAACTGATTTAGCTGCCTGAGAGACCCCATTAGGATTATTACTGCTGCTATAAACAGATTAATCTGGAATCCTCTTAGTAGACAACCTGCAACTGCAATATCAGGATTTTGCTTGAAAGCCCCAGCATAATTGTACCTTGATTCCGAGTGAGGCCTCTGGGTGGTACCATAATACAAAATGTTCTCTCTCTCCAGTACCAGAGTACCTAAGCACCTAACAATCCTTTAATGTATTTATCCTCACGACAACATTGCGAGGTAGGACAGTATTCTTAACATAAGGACAGCCATACTGGGTCAGACCAAAGGTACATCTAGCCCAGTATCCTGTCTTCTGACAGTGGCCAATGCCAGGTGCCCCAGAGGGAATGCACAGAACAGGTAATGATCAAGTGATTCATCCCCTATCGCCCATTCCCAGCTTCTGGTAAACAGAGGCTAGGGACATCATCCCTGTCCATCCTGGCTAATTGCCATTTTTTATCCTCATTTTTAAGCACAGACACTTTGCCCAAGGGTCATAGTTTGGCAAAGCAGAAAACTGAACCCAAATCTCAGGCTAATGACCTAACCATTGCATCTCTTTCAAATAATAATAATGAAAGACGACAACTAAGATGACATCTGACACATACGATCATTTTGTGAAAATTTGGAAACGTATTAAGGATGCATTTGTATAGATTAGAATTTGCTGTCACAGCTGCAACAGCCTAAAACTTCAAACAAGGAAACATCAATGTTATAACCCTAAAATGGCACACAGGCAAAGAGGTCTTCCCCTCAAATGATGGCCACTTCAGGTTAGTGACAATCTCTCACCTGAGTTTTGAAAACATGTATTTTGAAAAAAATCACTACAGTCAGGGCTGGGTTTCCAGACACCAGTGATTAGCAATTCTAGATATAGTCACTCATACTTCTCCTCTTCCACTCCCAACACACACCCAGCGTTGGTTAGTTCACCTAGATCTCTGAGCTACACAGTCATAATAAGCTGGACACTCCTTATAAAAAAGGATGAAGGGGAATTCAAAGACAAGCAGACATTCTTCCCCCACAGATAAAGTCCAAATAATAAGTAATCCTTTTAGAGTCAATATTTGAAATCCATGATGGTTAAACATTTCCCATTTCTAGAAAAATTAGCGGCCAAGGTAGGTTCTGGGTGAGCAGGAAGGTTATTGGCAAATCTGGGACTCATGAAAAATAAGTCTAAGCAACACTAGCCAAGGCAAGGCATACCGAAGACAGGTACTGTGCAAACTTCTCCACCTTAATTCTAACCTACCACAAGCCCTACAAGGCTAAGAACAAAGAACTTCTAATCACATTAAGGTGCATTTTGCAATGGGGATAGCTGTCAAAAAGGCGCTAGACCTAAACTAAATTAATTTCTGCTTGCAACTCAACAGAATTCCAGCCCAGGTATTTAACTGGTGAAAGAAGGTCAGTAACTCTCTGAATTCTCTCCCCACATTTTGTTCTTACCAGTTGTAGTCAAACCATGATGCATAGCTTGGAATAATTATGTGATTGGTCTGTTCTGTAACATTGTCTTCACCCGGGTCAATGGATCGACTCTGATCACCTTTGTTGGGATCTTCATCTTCCTACAGCAGGAGAAAGACAATAAAAGCGTTAAAAATGGGGGGGAGGGGGAGGAGGAGGAGGAGAGAGCATGAATAAGGACTTGTCTACACAGTGGTCTAGTGCACAGCAAGCTGCAGTGTGAATCTACAGTGTACTAACTGGCTGTGTGCAATCTGCTGCGCTATGGAACTCTCAGTGCGCTGTAGCAAGGTTCACACGCCCAGTTAATGTGCGCCGGCAATAAGCACTGTAAATACAGCATCCTAATCAGAAACTTGCAAGTCCCTCGATAGGCTATGTCTAGTACTACTGATGCCAGGGAATACTTGCAGGTGGTTAGCATGACTCAGAGGCTGACATTCCAATGTGGAGGAATGTTCAAGAAAAGGGAATAAAAAGAAGCATACTTCACCCTATCCTAACCCATGAAACACCACTCTCAGTCGGCCACAGAAATTGCATAGGATCATCCAGCCCTCTACTATCCCATGCTGCTTGTGCATGTGGGCCCTAACGATACTGCAAGGTATAACCCTGAGCAGATGAGAAGTGACTACAGGGTTCAGAGTGAGGGTGAAGGGTGCAAGTGGTGTTCTCATTGTTCCTTTCAGTCAAGGGTAGGGACCCAGGGAGATACGGCTACATCCTGGAGGTAAGTGCATGGCTGCGCAGGTAGTGTCACCAGGAGGGCTTCAGCTTCCTTGACTATGGGATCCTGTTCTGAGAAGGACTGCTGAGACAAAAACAAAAAACAACCACCCCCAAACCTGGCCTGATCCAGGATTCCTGAAGCTGTTCTGTGTTGAAAGAGGCTGTTGAGGCTTTTTAGGGGAGATTACTGGGCTGTGGCAGCAGTGTTTAAGAAGGAAATCTGAGCTGAATGCGTTGACAAACGTAACTGTTGGAGGAATTAGCCCTTGTTGAAAAGGCATGATGACATCGAATGCTGTGTACGGGTTTTTTGTGTACTCCGTGTGTGTGCCGGGGTGGAGGGAGAAGGGGACAGGGTGAGGTTGGTGGTTATATAACACTTCAAAAGTCATAACTGATTACAATCTGGATAGATGGCATACACCACTACAGCCATGCCTACATTAGGGCTGCTATGGCACCATACCTACGGTGCTGTAGCTATACCGCTGTAATCCCGCAACGTGGACACATACTAATGATAGAAAAAGGTTTTCTGCTGCTTTATGAACTCCACCTCCCTGAGCAATGGCAGCTAGGTCAATGGAATATTATTCTGTTGATGTAACTGCGTCTGCATGGTGAGTTAGGTCAGCACAGTCCCAGGGCTGAAGGGTGTGGATTTTTCACACCCGTGAGCACAGCAGCCTAAGGGCTAGTCTACAATGGCAACGCTAAAACGCTGCCACGGCAGCGCTTTAACGTGGCTTGTGTAGTCATGGCAGAGCTCCCAGCGCTGGTGCACTGTTTACACTGGTGCTTCACAGTGCTGAAACGTGCTGCGCTCAGGGGGATGTTTTTTCACACCCCTGAGCAAGAAAGTTGCAGTGCCATAAATGGACACTGTAGACAAGCCCTGAGATTCTTTCTTCTCTCCCCTTTTCAAACAGCATAAAGGTTCTTCAATTTTACAGCAAACCCACATACAAATCAGATATATATCCAAAATTTAGTAAAACAAGAATAGCACAGACTGAGTAGAGTGAGTATGGGATAGGTTTTCAAAGTTGGACATGTGCAAGTGCAAACAAACCTAACTGGCGTGCACAGGTGTACATGTTAGGCACACAAATTCCACACATGCAAATAAATGCACCAAATTTTGGAAATCTGGCTCTGTCTCATCTGCATGAGTGGCCTCTAGAGGTCAGTGCTCCACCAGAACAGTAAGGTTTACTCGGCAAATTGTTTATACATAAGACACTACATTTTCAACAATTCAATTAATAAATTCTCCCCAAAAACAGAGGATTCAATCCTGCAGGTTTTTAAAAGCCGAGCAAAGCATGCTGAAGTTTATTTAAGTCTCTTCAGATTCCATTTAACTTATGTTTAAAAGTGTGTAGTAACCTCACAATACTAAGTAAATTTTCTTTTACTATATAAAGGAGAACTTCATATGAACAGAAGACTCTCTCCTACAAAGGATGTATTTATTCTTAAAGACAATTTAGGAGCAAGGTACAGTTTGAGTTCTTGAAGGTCAGATGAAGGTTATTCCCTACTAAACTTTTCTAACTGAACAGTTGTTACCTTTCCTCCTGTAGCAACTGTCTCTTCATCCTGCTCATCTGCAAGGTAAAGAGCAAAGAGAATTAAACTAATAATTTAGTAGACACAAGGAAGAAAGGAGAGCAGCAGAATACGGACCCTGGACTTCAGAAAAGCAGACTGACTCCCTCAGGGAACAGATGGGCAGGATCCCCTGGGAGAATAACATGAAGGGCAAAGGGGTCCAGGAGAGCTGGCTGTATTTTAAAGAATCCTTATTGAGGTTGCAGGAACAAACCATCCCGATGTGTAGAAAGAATAGTAAATATGGCAGGCGACCAGCTTGGCTAAACAGTGAAATCCTTGCTGATCTTAAATGCAAAAAAGAGGCTTATAAGAAGTGGAAGATTGGACAAATGACCAGGGAGGAGTATAAAAATATTGCTCAGGCGTGCAGGAGTGAAATCAGGAAGGCCAAATCACACTTGGAGTTGCAGTTAGCAAGAGATGTTAAGAGTAACAAGAAGGGTTTCTTCAGGTATGTTAGCAACAAGAAGAAAATCAAGGAAAGTGTGGGCCCCTTACTGAATGAGGGAGGCAACCTAGTGACAGAGGATGTGGAAAAAGCTAATGTACTCAATGATTTTTTTGCCTCTGTCTTCACGCACAAGGTCAGCTCCCAGATTGCTGCACTGGGCAGTACAGCATGGGGAGAAGGTGACCAACCCTCTGTGGAGAAAGAAGTGGTTCAGGACTATTTAGAAAAACTGGACGTGCACAAGTCCATGGGGCCGGATGCGCTACATCCGAGGGTGCTAAAAGAGTTGGCAGGTGAGATTGCAGAGCCATTAGCCATTATTTTTGAAAACTCATGGCGATCGGGGGAGGTCCCAGATGACTGGAAAAAGGCTAATGTAGTGCCCATCTTTAAAAAAGGGAAGAAGGAGGATCCGGGGAACTACAGGCCAGTCAGCCTCACCTCAGTCCCTGGAAAAATCATGGAGCAGGTCCTCAAGGAATCAATTATGAAACATTTAGAGGAGAGGAAAGTGATCAGGAACAGTCAGCATGGATTCACGAAGGGGAAGTCGTGCCTGACTAACCTAATTGCCTTCTATGAGGAGATAACTGGCTCTGTGGATGAGGGGAAAGCAGTGGATGTGTTATTTCTTGACTTTAGCAAAGCTTTTGATACGGTTTCCCACAGTATTCTAGCCACCAAGTTAAAGAAGTATGGGCTGGATGAATGGACTGTAAGGTGGATAGAAAGCTGGCTAGATCGTCGGGCTCAACGGGTAGTGATCAATGGCTCCATGTCTAGTTCGCAGCCGGTTTCAAGTGGAGTGCCCCAAGGGTCGGTCCTGGGGCCGGTTTTGTTTAATATCTTTATTAATGATCTGGAGGATGGTGTGGACTGCACTCTCAGCAAGTTTGCAGATGACACTAAACTAGGAGGCGTGGTAGATACACTAGAGGGTAGGGATCGGATACAGAGGGACCTAGACAAATTAGAGGATTGGGCAGAAAAAAACCTGATGAGGTTCAACAAGGACAAGTGCAGAGTCCTGCACTTAGGACGGAAGAATCCCATGCACTGCTACAGACTAGGGACCGAATGGCTAGGTAGCAGTTCTGCTGAAAAGGACCTAGGGGTCACAGTGGACGAGAAGCTGGATATGAGTCAACAGTGTGCTCTTGTTGCCAAGAAGGCTAATGGCATTTTGGGCTGTATAAGTAGGGGCATTGCCAGCAGATCGAGGAACGTGATCGTTCCCCTTTATTCGACATTGGTGAGGCCTCATCTGGAATACTGTGTCCAGTTTTGGGCCCCACACTACAAGAAGGATGTGGAAAAATTGGAAAGAGTCCAGCGGAGGGCAACAAAAATGATTAGGGGTCTGGAGCACATGACTTATGAGGAGAGGCTGAGAGAACTGGGATTGTTTAGTCTCCAGAAGAGAAGAATGAGGGGGGATTTGATAGCAGCCTTCAACTACCTGAAGGGGGGTTCCAAAGAGGATGGAGCTCGGCTGTTCTCAGTGGTGGCAGATGACAGAACAAGGAGCAATGGTCTCAAGTTGCAGTGGGGGAGGTCCAGGTTGGATATCAGGAAAAACTATTTCACTAGGAGGGTGGTGAAACACTGGAATGCGTTACCTAGGGAGGTGGTGGAGTCTCCTTCCTTGGAGGTTTTTAAGGCCCGGCTTGACAAAGCCCTGGCTGGGATGATTTAGCTGGGAATTGGTCCTGCTTTGAGCAGGGGGTTGGACTAGATGACCTCTTGAGGTCCCTTCCAACTCTGATATTCTATGATTCTATGATTCTATGAAATGCAGCTGGATTACCTGCAAACCTTTGTACATCACAGTCATTTTATTGGACAGGATTTTGTTTGTTTGGGGTGGGTGGAGGAGACAAGAAAAAGGAACATGGACAGTGCAACATTAAAGCATAATCTCTTCTTCATGTACACACTGAGCTGCCACAGAGAAAGAGGATAAGAGCATAAATACACAGCAAGGATAATTAAGCTCTCTCGATACCAAAAGGTGGACCGTGGGCCAAATCCAGACCGGCAGATGCTTTTGAATGGACTGCAAAATCTTTTTATTTTTTAATCATCATTATTGTTATCGGGAAGTGAAAAATGTTTCTCGGAAGTCTGGACTTTTGACTGTACTTTGTCTAAGAAATTTGGACCTTGACCAAAAATAAAAAATTGACTACCCCTGGCCCAGGTCCTTATATGCAGCCCTGCACACTAGAATGTAGAAGACTCATTTAAGTCTTTAATGCCTAGAGCCCAGCAGTGCTCAGGTATGTCTCAAAGTGAATCACTCTTGTTCCCAGTACATGGAAAGAAGGGATCTGGAAAAGGTAAGTATCTGCCCCTATATACCAAGCTCAGTAATAGTGTAAAGAATGTCTACAAGGGAGCAGCTTCAAGGGAAAAAGCTAATAACTTCTATCACATAAATTTGCATTAGATGGTAGAATGCAAGTACCAAATGGAGATTCCACAGATGGAAGAACATCTAAAAAAATTTCAAGTATCTGGTTTTACCACATTTTTCTTTTTTAAATATAAAAAAATTACAAACATTTATTGCACAAACAGGGGTCCATTATATGAGACAATGACTAAAAAGAATTAAAAATATATAATTTTTTTTACCTAGGTCTGCTACTGTTCCTCCTTTCACTGGCGTGTTTTCACTGTCTTTCTTTGGGTTCACTGTGAAAGTAAACAAGATTGAAAATGTGACATTTGTAACCCCTCTATCAAGATTCAATCCTTACAAGCACACAACGTTCCCTAGCAAGCACATCTGTCTCACCTACCACACTAGCATCCCTTTGTTTTATTGGGGAGAAAAGGACAACCCTATACATTACTACAGATATGCCAGGCTCTTCACATTGTGTACTCCTGGGGGAATTCTGCACCACTGCAAACACACAGAATTCATGTCTGGTGCAGAATCTTTTTCCCCCCCACAGAAAATACATTCTGCCAGAGGAGTGCTGCAGTTCCACCTTTCACCCACCAGATGCCACTGTGGCACGAGAACATCCAGCAGCTGGCTGCATTCATCACACCACCCTGCTTGCACAGCCAGGTTTGGACAGGCAGAGTGGGGCACATGGGGCTGCTGGGGGAGTCACAGACTGGGGTGCAGAAGGGCTAGTGGAGGGGGACAGACTGGGGAGCAGGCTCAGGAGTTAGTGGGGTGAGAGCATTGAGCCAGGGGTTGAATGGGAGTGGAGGTGCAGGGCCACACAGACAGGGACAGACGTGCCTGACTGAATGGGAGAGGCATGGGGTCAGCCATGGTCTGCATGAGGGAGGCTCCCCAACGCCCTAAAAATTCCTTATCACCCCCCCCAAAAAAAACCCCCAAACAACTGTTCCATACTTCTCCTACCCACATCCAACAACCCTGCAGGTTCACTCTCAGGCTCCTTCCCTCTCCCTCAGCTCTGCTGTTACCCCTGACTGCCCTAAGCCTTTGCGCTGTTTCTGAGGGATTCGGGAAATAAGTTTCTGTATTGTACTTTAAATGAATTACTTAAAGTTCTGTATTAATATGCCTAGCAAGGAATCTATGTGTCAAAAAAAATTACCTGAGTCTTTTTTTGTCTGTATTGCTACAGACATACTTGCTGACAGATATTTTTAAATAAATTACCAAAATAATTGAAACTGGCATGATTATATTGTGTTATTTGGACAAAAAATATGCAGAATTTTAAAATATTGTGCGCAGAATTTTTAATTTTTTGGTGCAGAATTCCCTCAGTAGTAGTTGTGGCTGAAGTTTATTGCTGGTGCACACTGTGCAGTATCCTTAGATCTAAGCCACCAAAACTACCTCCAACTACCATGTTCCAAATCTCATATCACAGGAACTAACCTATTGTACTTCAGATTCAAAAAATTAAAATATATTAATTATTGACGGCCATACGAACTACCAACACATAAAAGAACAATGGTCTATGCAGTCCAGTATCCTACCTCTGGCAGTGACCATACTTGTTTCAGGAAGAAAAAAAAAATCCCAAACAAACCAACAACTCAGAGGTAGATTTCCAAAACCAAATGGCACTTGGGAGCCTAACTCCTGAAATTAGGGACCTACCCCTCTTCTCATTGCTGTACTTAACCAATTGTCCAAGAGGGATTTTATGATGTCCATAGGAGATAGTGTGGTCTAGTAAACAGGACAATGGTAAGACTCAGAGTTGGGTTCTATTTCTGGCTTTGTCACTAACCTGCTGTGTGACCATGGGCAAGTCATCTCTCTAAGACCATAAGAGCTGCCATACTGGGTCAGACCATAGTCCGTCTTGCCCAGTATCCTATCTCCAACAGTGGTCCGTACCAGAGCTTCAGTGGAGTGTACAGAAGAGGGCAATTATAGAGTAGAACTACCCATCTTCCACTCCTGGCTTCTGATCATGAGAGATTTAGGGTTGCCCCAAGCACAGGGTACCATCCTTGACCATCTTGGATAATAGCCATTGATGGACCTATCCTCCAGGAATTTATCCATTTCTTTTTTTAACGCAGTTATACTTCGGCCATCACAACATTTCATAGCAATGAGTTCCACAAGTTAGTTATCCACAGTGTGAAAAAGTACTTTCTCGTATTTAAAACTGGATTTGTAATGGTTGTTCTTTGAGATGTATTCCACATGCCCATTCTACTTCAGGTGTGTGCACACCCAGTGCACTGGTGCAGTCACCCTCTGCTGCCTTATGTTGCTGTGTGAGGATATAAAGGGCAGAGCCAGCCCTGAATCCCCTCAGTTCTTTCTTACTGGGAAATCTCCAGTAAGAAAGGAAGAAGGGTGAGTCACGGAATGTGAGACATCTTAAAGAACAAGAGTTACAGAACAAGTGAGTAACCATTTTTTCTTCTTTGAGTGATTTGCACAAGTCCATCATGCCTCAGGTACCACAGAAATAGTTCAACTGAGAGGTGGGATCAGAGTTTACCTGAACAACAATTGAAGGACTACACATCCATAGCTAGCATCATCTCTAAACTGTTGCAAAATGGCATAATGAGAGGCAAAAGTGTGCACTAAAAACCAAGTTGCAGCTCCACAAATGTCCAGGACAAGCATACGGACTAGAAAGGTTGCAGAGGCTGAGAGAGATCTGGTTGAAAGAACTAGTACCCTACTTGGTGGTGTTAGACTGGCCATGTCATAGCACAAATGTATAGAAGAGGAGATCCACAACAAAATTCTTTGAGAAGAGATCAGAAGGTCCTTCCATTCGGTCTGCAACTGTCACGAACAATTGCAAGGATGATCTAAATGGTTTAGTTCTGTCCAAGTAAAACATTAATGCTCTCCTAACATCTGAAGTATTGAGTCTCTCCTCATGTTTATGAGTACAAAGTTTAGGGATGAAAGTTGGTAAATATGTTGCCTGATTGGTGCAAAAAACCAGTACACCAGCTGCACACACAGTTGAAATAGGAAGGACATGTGTAATCACTCTAAGCAGGGTCAATAAAACTTTGCTATTCACTTTTTCTATAACATTTATAACTTAACTTTCTCTGTACCTTCACCAATTCTAAAACACCTTTTTTGAGATGGGGCAATCAGAACTGCACGCAGTATTCAAGGTGCAGGCATACCATGGATTTATATATTGGCATTATATTTTGTGTTTCTTCTATTTTAATGGTTCCCAACACTATTAGTTTTTTTTTTATTGTTGCTGCACACTGACCGGACGTTTTCAGGAAACTATCCACAATGCCTCCAAGATCTCTTCCTTGGGTGGTAATGGCTAACTTAGACCGTATCATTCTGTACATATAGTTGGGATTCTTTTTTCCTTTGTGCATTACTTTGCAGCTAACATTGAATTTCATCTGTTATTTTGCTGTTTAGTCAACCAGATTGGTGGAACCCCTTTGTAACTCTTTGCTGTCAGTTTTGGACTTAACTATCTTGAGTAATTTTGTACTGTCTGCCATTTTTGCCACCCCATTGTTTACCCCCTTTTCCAGATCATTTATGAATATTGTGACAGGGTCAGGCCAGAGGGCTACAGGAGAGTGATAGAAGGTACATATATTAGCCCCAGATTAAGCAGGTCCCTTTTCCCTGAGCAAGATAATGGGCTGTTCCAGAACAATCAAGAAGTTGCTGGAACCAATTATGTCTGGCAGGCTAATTAGGACACCTGGAATCAATTAAGAAGCTATTAGAATCAATTAGGACAGGCAGGCTCATCAGGGCACCTGGTTTATAAAGGACCTCACTTCAGTTAGTGAGGCGTGTGCAAGGAGCCAGAGGCGCACAAGGAGCTGAGAGTGAGAAGGCATACTGCTGGAGGACTGAGGAGTACAAGTGTCATCAGGAGGAAGTCCTGCAGTGAGGACAAAGAAGGTGTTGGGAGGAGGCCTTGGGGAAGTAGCCCAGGGAGTTGTAGCTATCACGCAGCTGTTACAGGACACACTGTGGACAGCTGCGATCCACAGGGCCCTGGGCTGGAACCCGGAGTAGAGGGTGGGCCCGGGTTCCCCCCATTCCTCCAACTCCCTATTTGATACAAGAGGAGCTGACCTGGACTGTGGGTCCCACCAGAGGGGAAGGTCCCTGGCCTGTCCCCCAACCCACTAGGTGGGTCAGCAGAGACTGTGGGAATTGTTCTCCTCCCTTTCCCCATGCTGATCAGTGATGAGGTTAGCTGAGTGAATGGCAGGTTTGAGCCACTAGCAAAAGTGGCCAAACTGAGGGATGCCATGAATCTCTGAGGTGAGCAAATCCGCCAATAAGCACAGGACCCACCAAGGCAGAGGAGGAACTTTGTCACAATATGTTGAACAGCACACAAGAACAGCCATACTGGGTCGGGACAGACTAATCGTCCATCTAGCTCAGTATCCTGTCTTCCAACAGTGGCTGATGCCAGGTGCTTCAGAAGTAATGAACCGAACAGGCAATCATTGAGTGATCCATCCTATCATCCACTCTCAGCTTGTATTCCTAGTACAGATCCTTGGGGGGGGATCTTGCTACTGACCTCTCTCCGTTCTGAAAATTGACTATTTATCCCTCCCCGTACTTCCTATCTTTCAACCACTTACTGATCCATGAGATGACCTTCCCTCTTATCTCATGGCTACTTTGTTTGCTTAAGAGCCTTTGGTAAGGCACCATGTTCAAAGGCTTTCCGAAAATCCAAGAACATTTTATCAATTAGATCACGCTTATTCACAAGCTTGTTGATTCCATCAAAGAATTCTGATAGATTGGTGAGGCATAACTTCCTTTTACAAAAGCAGTGTTGACTCTTCCCCAGTAAATCGTGTTTAACCATGTGCCTGATAATTCTGTTCTTTACTATAGTTTCTACCAGTTTGCCCAGTACTGCATTTAGGCTCACCAGCCTGCAAGTCAGCGTTACATTAGATACCTTCCAGTCATCTGATACAGAGGCTGATTTCTAAGCCTCTACTTCTTCTCCAAACCTTTGTCTTGTTTATTTACTTTGTAAGTTCTTTGTGGCAAGGACTGTCTTACTGTGTGTATGTACGTACAACACTTAGCAAAATGGAGCCCTAATTTCAGTTGGGGCTTCCAGGTGTTACTGCAATACAAATTGAATAATAAACAGTTTATGCTTGAGAGTTCTTCACCCCAATGTTCAATTTTCACTATCCTCCTACTCTGAATCATATACTACATTAATGTTTATATCCAACCCCATTTTATAATCAACCACATTTATGACTGACCAATGCAGAGAGAAAAAAGTAATCAAATTTGAAGTCCATCTGGTAGGGTACCACAATGACAACTTGTGATGGTCAAGGTAAGAGGAAGGATGGCAGAAAATTAAAGGTCAGGCCCAAAATAATGATGAAAAATCTTGCATTTGGGGCTGACTTAAGTAGCTTTATTCACACACTTTTTGGTATCCCGTCCTGGAATGTTGAACATTCAAGATGCAGAATATGAAGATTAAGCAACAAAAGCATGGGCTCTCTCTTTCACACATTTCCCAAATATAGCTGTCCCTGGAGCTCCTCTATGATGGATAGCGAAAAGGAGTTTACAGCCATTAACGTAGAAGTGAGATTCATGTGCCTGGATTTTGTACATCTATCATGTCAGACTGACCGTTTGCTTTGTTGGTCACATGCATGCAGTCCAAAAGAGATCAGATGATCCTGTGCAGTCTCATAGAACAACAGATCTCCTGTTTGTGTCTAATAAAAGCTGATTTGCCTTCTTCTCAGGGCTGAAGTACTGCCACAGCCTTTTATTCTTACACATTCTGGAGAATGTGCTTCGTTTAGTGCCGTGAATACTATACTTCTACTGCCCATAAAACAATTATGAATATTCATTATTGATAAAGTCTGTTGTACCTCGGCGCCAAACTATGTTAAACTCAAACAATGATGAACACCCAGCATGCTTTGCTGTAAGGATAGGGTTAGGAGGATGCAGTGTATTTCTGCTTTACTTTTCACCCAATGTATATTGTAATGAGAAACATTGTTTTCAAAGGTTTGGAGCAGGAAGTTGGGAATCAACACTGCTTGGTTTTATTCCTGGGTCTACCACCTTGATGTGTTACTTTGGACACATCAGTTATAATCTCTTTGCTCTTGATGTAGATTTTTAGATGCAAACAACCTAACGCGAATACACAGGGCAAGAACAATCTTTAATATTTAGCTTGTTATTCACTTATCTTGACTGAATTTTCATAAACTTATTTCAAGAAAAAAAACTGCGATAAAAGGGGTAATCCCAGTTTCAAAAGAGTGCCACATTCCAAAGCCTTGTCTAAATAAAACCACATGGCCACAGAGTCCAAAAGGAAGGCTACTTGTAGAGATAGTATCTCAAAGATTTGGCTAAAATATACAGTGAAAATATAGTGTCTGCTGTTCATTTAGTGGTCTACCATTCACAAAACCCAGTGCAGCTAACATCTTGTGTGTGAATACTTTACCATTTTTGGGAAGTACCACTTCTTCTATGTTCGGTACAGGTGTTGGGTCCTCCATGTCCTTGGTAAGATCTTCTTGCTCATCCTCTTCTTTCTGACCTCGCCTTTTCCCATACAGTCCTGCTTGTCTAAAACAGATAAGACAAATTCTCTGCAAGTGATAACTTGAAGCTGTAGCGGTACCATATTTGTGATGATCCCACAAAACCTCTCAAGTTAAGAGCGTTGGGTCAGGATGATACCTCTATGGAAACACCTAGATGCTGCAGGAAGTGGTCTTGGTGGCTTAGGAGATAGTAGCCTTCTCAAGTCAATATTAAAGTAACATCCTAGTAGGGGGTTATGGTGTAACTCCTGTGTCCTGACCAAATTCCAGCCCAGAAAATTGGACTCTGTCCATTTAAATTCCTCCCACAGTTTCAAATGGATAGTCTTCTTAATTCCTTTTCTTATGCAGTGTTGCCTTGCCATGTTGATATAACAGCTGCATTTCAGATAATTTGAGGTGCTAAAAATAGCACATTTGTGGCCCTCGTGTTAGTAAGATTAGAGAGGCTAGTGATCCATTTATACACATCTTTTTAAATTCTGCACCAGGCTATGAAGTTTGCAGAAGATGTTACTATACAGTCATGTAATTAACAATTTGCTGTCCCAAACCAAAGACGTTAAATATGAAAATGCTTAAAAAGGATCTACAAATATTTTTTTAAAAATTGGATATGGAATACAAGTCTCATTTCTTCTGGTTTTGTCAGAGGACATCTTGGGGTTTTCAGAGCAGTGTGAGCTCTTATACCTCAGCTCGGGGGGTTACATGTATAACAAAAATGTTTTTGTCCAAAATTTTCATTAGGTCATTAAAGCTAAATAGGAGCAACCAAAAAAACAAAAACACAAAAAAGTTTAAAAAGTCAACTACCAACCCTACCCCCTCTAAGTTGCCAAACTTTAAATCTCTTGGTTCCTGACATTTCACTATTCAGAGTTTTAGGTTAAATGAGACCTGACCATCTAATGCAATTAAAAGAAAAAACGAAACAAAATCCAAACCACACAACTCAAGACTTTTAGACAACTGAAGAGATAAAGTTTCTTGACACCTTAAATGACTGCTTCTTGGAGCAGCTAGTCCTGGAATTGCCTCACCAGAGGAGAGGCAATTCTTGATTTAGTCCTAAGTGGAGCACTGGATCTGGTCCAAGAGGTGAATATAGCTGGATCGCTTGGTAATAGTAAACATAATAATTAAATTAGGGCTGTTGATTAATCGCAGTTAACTCACGCAATTAACTCAAAAAAATTAATCGCAATTTAAAAAGTTAATCGCAATTAATCGCAGTTTTTATTGCGCTGTTAAACAATAGAATACAAATTGAAATTTATTAAATATTTTGGATGTTTTTCTACTTTTTAATATATATTGCATTCTGTGCTGTAATTGAAATCAAAGTGTATATTATTTTTTATTACACATATTTGCACTGGAAAAATGATAAACAAAAGAAATAGTATTTTTCAATTCACCTCAAACAAGTACTGTAGTGCAATCTGTCATGAAAGTGCAATTTACAAATGTAGATTTTTGTGTTACATAACTGCACTCAAAAACAAAACAACGTAAAACTTCAGCGCCTACAAGTTCACTCAGTCCTACTTCTTGTTCAGTCAATCGTTAAGACAAATGAGTTTGTTTACATTTACAGGAGATAATGCTGCCCTCTTCTTATTTACTATGTCACCAGAAAGCGAGAACAGGCATTTGCAGGGCACTTTTAAAGCCAACATTGCAAAGTATTTATATGCCAGATATGCTAAACATTTGTATGCCCATTCATGCTTTGGCCACCATTCCAGAGGACATGCTTCCATACTGATGACGCTCGTTAAAAAAATTATGCATTAATTAAATTTGTGACTGAACTCCTTGGGGGAGAATTGTATGTCCCCTGCTCTGTTTTACGAACATTCTGCCATATTTCATGTTATGGCAGTCTCGGATGATGATCCAGCACATGTTGTTCATTTTAAGAACACTTTCCCTGCATATTTCACAAAATGCAAAAGAAGGTACCAATGGGAGATTTCTAAAGATAACTACAGCACTCGACCCAAGGTTTAAGAATCTGAAGTGCCTTCCAAACTGAGAGGGATGAGGTGTGGAGCATGCTTTCAGAAGTCTTAAAAGAGCAACATTCCAATGCGGAAACTACAGAACCCGAACAACCAAAAAAGAAAACCAACCTTCTGCTGGTGGCATCTGACTCAGATTATGAAAATGAATATGCGTCTGTCCGTACTACTTTGGATTGTTATTGAGCAGAACCTGTCATCAGCATGGATGCGTGTCCTCTGGAATGGTGGATGAAGCATGAAGGGACATACGAATCTTTAGCACATCTGGCAAATAAATATCTTGCGACACCGGCTGCAACAGTGCCATGCGAACTCCTGTTCTCACTTTCAGGTGACATTGTGAACAAGAAGCAGGCAGCATTATCTCCTGCACATGTAAATAAACTTGTTTGTCTGAGCGACTGGCTGAACAAGAAGTAGGACTGAGTGAACTTGTAGGCTCTAAAGTTTTACATTGTTTTATTTTTGAATGCAGTTATTTTTTGTACATAAATCTACATTTGTAAGTTCAACTTTCATGATAAAGAGATTACAGTACTTGTATGAGGTGTATTGAAAAATACTATTCCTTTTGTATTTTACAGTGCAAATATTTGTAATAAAATAAATATAAAGTGAGAACTGTACACTTTGTATTCAGTGGTGCAACTGAAATCAATATATTTGAAAATTTAGAAAACATCCAAAAATATTTAAATAAATGGTATTCTATTATTGTTTAACAACATGATTAATCGCAATTAATTTTTTTTAATCACTTGACAGCCCTAAATTAATTTTAACATCCCTTTGATGGGGAAAACACCACAGCAGTCCAACACTGTAGCATTAAATTTCGTAAAGCGTGACTACACACAAATGAGGGAGTTAGTTATAGAGAAATTAAAAGGTGCAGTGCCAAAAGTGAAATCCCTGAAAGCTGCATGGAAACTTTTTAAAGACACCATAATAGAGGCTCATCTTAAATGTATCCCCCAAATTAAAAAACATAGTAAGAGAACCAAAAAAAGTGCCACTGTAGCCAAACAACAAAGTAAAAAGCAGCAAGAGGCATCCTTTAAAAAGTGGAAGTTAAATCCTAGTGAGGAAAATAGAAAGGAGCATAAACTCTGGCAAGTCAAGTGTAAAAATACAATTAGGAAGGCCAAAAAAAGAATTTGAAGAACAGCTAGCCAAAGACTCAAAAAGTAATAGCAAAAAAAAAGTTTTAGTGCATCAGAAGCAGGAAGCTTGCTAAACAATCAGTGGGGCCACTAGATGATCGAGATGCTAAAGGAGCACTCAAGGACGATAAAGCCATTACAGAGAAATTAAATCAATTCTTTGCATCGGTCTTCATGGTTGAAGATGTGAGGGAGATTCCCAAACCTGAGCCATACATTTTAGGTGACAAATGTGAGGAACTTTCCTAGATTGAGGTGTCATTAGAGGAGGTTTTGGAACAAATTGATAAACTAAACAGTAATAAGTCACCAGGACCAGATGGTATTCACCCGAGAGTTCTGAAGGAACTCAAATGTGAAATTGCAGAACTACTAACTGTAGTTTGTAACCTATCATTTAAATCAGCTTCTGTACCAAATGACTGGAGGATAGCTAATGTAACACCAATTTTTAAATAGGGCTCCAGAGGTGATCCCAGCAATTACAGGCCAGTAAGCCTGACTTCAGTACTGGGCAAACTGGTTGAAACTACAGTAAGAACAAAATTGTCAGACACATAGATGAACATAATTTGTTGGGCAAGAGTCAACATGGTTTTTGTAAAGGGAAATCATGCCTCACCAATCTACTAGAATTATTTGAGGGGGGTCAACAAGCATGTGGACAAGGGGGGTCCAGTGGATATAGTGTACTCAAAAGGTGAAAGTAAGCTGGTACGCCGTGCCAGACTGGACCGGCTTCTCCGGTGGTGATTTAAAGGGCCCCGGGCTCCAGCCGCAGCAGGGAGACCCGGGCCCTTTAAATCACTGGCAGAGCTCCGGCAGCCGGGCTCAGGAGGTGCTTTAAAGGGCCCAGGGCTCCACGCAGTGGCCAGAGCTCCAGGCCTTTTAAATCTCCGCCCGAGCCGGCTGTCGGAGCCCCGGCGGCGATAGGGCTCAGGCGGCGCTTTAAAGGGCCCAGGCCTCCCCGCAGTGGCAGGAGCACCGGGCCCTTTAAATCCCTGCCCAAGCCCGGCTGTTGGAACCAAAGCGGCGCTTTAAAGGGCCCGGGGCTCCCCATAGCGGCCGGAGCTCTGGGCCCTTTAAATCACTGCGGGAGCCCTTCCGTCCCGGGGTAGCGGCAGCAGGGCTCCCGCGGTGATTTAAAGGGCCCGGAGCCCCGGGCCCTTTATTTCACCCCTGAGCCCTGGGGCTCCCAGCTGCCAGCTCCGGGGTGATTTAAAGGCCCTGGGGCTCCCAGCCACAGCCGGAGCCCCAGGGCCTTTAAATATCAAAAGGCCACAGCCCTGCTCAGGACTCTGACGTACCGGTAAGTCCTTCAAGTTACTTTCACCCTTGAGGGTACTTAGATTTTCAGGAAACAAAGTGTAGGAATAAATGGCCAGTTTTCAGAATGGAGAGAGGTAAATAGAGATGTCCCCCAGGGGTCTGTACTGGGACTAGTCCTAGACAATATATTCATAAATGATCTGGAAAAAGGGGTAAACAGTAAGGTGGCAAAATTTGCAGATGATGCAAAACTACTCAAGATAGTTAAGTCCCAGGCAGACTGCGAAGAGCTACAGAAGGATCTCTCAAAACTGAATGATGGGGAAACAAAATGGCACATGAAAATCAATGTTGATTAGTGCAAAGTAATGCACATTGGAAAACATAATCCCAACTATACATATAAAACAAAAGGTTCTGAACTAGCTGTTACCACTCAAGAAAGAGATCTTGGAGTCATTGTGGATAGTTCTCTGAAAACATCCATTCAACATGCAGCGGCAGTCAAAAAAGCGAACAGAATGTTGGGAACCATTAAGAAAGAGATAGATAATACGACAGAAAATATCATGTTGCCTCTATATAAATCCACGGTACGCCCACATCTTGAATACTGAGTGCAGATGTGGTCGCCCCATCTCAGAAAAGATATATTGGAATTGAAAAAGGTTCAGGAAAGAGCAACAAAAATGATTAGGGGTATGGAATGGCTTCCATATGAGGAGAGATTAATAAGACTGGTACTCTTCAGCTTGGAAAAGAGACGACTAAGGGGGGATATGATAGAGGTCTATACAATCATGACCATGTGGAGAAAGTAAATAAGGAAGTGTTATTTACTCCTTCTCATAACAGAAGGCCTAGGGGTTAATTAATTGGCAGCAGGTTTAAAGCAAACAAAAGAAAATATTTTTTCACACAATGCACAGTCAGTCTGTGGAACTCTTTGCCAGAGGATGTTGTCAAGGCTAAGATTATAACAGGACTTTGTTCAAATTTCCTAGTTCAAAAAAGAAGTAGGTAATTTCATGGAGGCTAGGTCCATCAATGACTATTAGCCAGGATGGGCAGGAATGGTGTCCCTATCTTCTGTTTGCCAGAAGCTGGGAACGGGTGACAGGGAATGGATCACTTGATGATTCCCTGTTCTGTTCATTCCCTCTGGGGCATCTGGCATTGGCCACTGTCGGAAGCCAGGATACTGAGCTAAATGGACCTTTGGTCTGATACAGGATGGCCGCTCTTACGTTCTTTACCTTGTAAAAACCCTTTCAGGCCTTCTTCATAGATCAAAGCAAAAATACAATAAAAACCATTTGCAGGTAACTAATAATCATCGAGGGCTGGTCTGCATTAGAAAAGTTGTACCAGTGTAGCTAACTGGATTAAAAATTCTCTCTAGTATCCAGGTGCAAACTCCTCATTGTAGACATTTAAAATTTTTGGAACATTAAACAACTTAAATTGGTTCAGTTTAATTCAGTAATTTACAAGTGTAAAGTAAAATGATGTAAGCAAAGTTTAAACCTTTATAAGTGCATCAATGTACATGAGGGATTTGCACTAGTGTAATCAGATCAATCTAGGAACACCGGGAATACTTTTCTAATATGGACAAATCCGAAGTCTGACTGTTAATGATATCTGCCTCTCAATGGTGGAGTTCTCATTAGGTTTAGAATAAATGACTGCACCAGACTTTGCTCCATCTGCAGGCAACACATTTCCCTTGGGTGATCAAAGAAATTCAATGTACAGCATTAAAAATTCATACATTCCAATTGCAAACACATGGTTACGTTAACAGTCTCATGTGGGGGGACCTATGGAGGAAAGTGACTTGTTTCAAGAGCTCTCTCTGCTCCAGTTTCAGCCTGAGCAAAGTTCATCTTTGGTTGTCTGATCCTGACACTCACCCTTTCTTTCCAGTCTTTTTCCTCGATTCCACGGGAGTTGGGGGAGGAGAAGGTGAATGCTTTCTTTTCCTGGTACTCGCTGCTGCTTTCCTGTCTCTTCTCTCAGGGCTACGGACAGGCTGTTAGAGAAGCGAAGTTCTCAGTGAGTAACAATTACCACAGCTCATTGAAACTAAGTAGACTGCAGACCTCTCCTAATACCACCCTGCAACCAGGGTGCTAAAACAACAACACTGCAGCAACAACCAAGTTCAGCTCCAGAATACCCACATCGCAATGTGAAAAGTGGCCTGTACCATTTCTACAATTAACCTTTAACTGCTGGCACGGCTGTCTGCCACAGAAATGGGCTTTTAAAACACAGCAGGGTCCAAATACAAACCTTTGGACTTGTTTGAAGCACTGAGAACACTCACAATGGGGAATGTTTGGCATTTAACCTTGAACTCTAAGTAACTTCTAGGAATAGCTAATGTTTTCAGTGTTTTCCCCAGTTATAGTGACAAGTGTGGGTTAGTGGTCTCAACATGTACTTCAGGCCAAAGAAATTTGGAAATTAAGATCTTAAATTGCTTCTGTATCAAGTTAGCCCCAATTTAAGTTTGTGGGAGGAAAAGAAAAAGCAAAGTAGGCCCCCACACTTGTATTTTTTTGGGGGAAAAAGACACACCCTGCTGTGTCAAAGGGAAACACCAAGTGCATCCATTTTCCAGAAGGGTGCGATACACATGCATTTACATGTGACCTTGTTACCAATAGCTCCTGAGAAACTAGCACCTAATTTAGTAGCTTTGATTCCCAAGAAATCTGACTTACATGGCAGTAAAGAACATAATTAACACTGCTAAATCAACAAGTCATCCACCTACAGAGAAATACCATACCTCTTCATTCTTCATAGAGATTCTCTGGCGAAAACTCACTGGCTTCTTGTTCTCATCCACCTCATAATCCTCTTCATTCATCCATTCATTGAATATATCTGTGTCCAGAATCCATTTGGCATGAACCTAACAGCCAATCCAACAAATATTGATGTCAGTAAATAGACTCCCACTAATGCCAAGGTTTCTGCACTAGCTTTACACTTGAACACAAGCCTCCATGACCAATCCAGTAAGATTTTAAGAAAAGGGAGTACTATAATTTGGTTATCAAAGTTGGAGGTTTTGGAAAGCATTTATTGGTTTCCTATGTACCAAATGTAAGACACAATAACTGCATAAAGTAATGCAACAAGGTAATTATGCCAAGTAATAAGTCTATTGACTTCCTCCTTATTTCTGCTGCTTAGTTATTCCAAAGTCTTTTGTGCTGGCAGGTGAGAGTTCTTGTTGGGACTATGCTGTATGAGCATGTCATTTTGAGACTAAAGATACAAAACTGCATTTTGTACAAAAACCTTTAAGGTATAACAGGGAACATCTTGGTGGTCACAATCCAGTTCCCAGTGGATAGTTGTCCCCATCACATACACAAAAATAATGCTCACAACTGGTGTCTTTGTTGGCAGTCTCAACAGAAAGCTCAAGGACTGAACTTCCCTCTCATTCCTAGAAGGAGGGGAAGCTTGCACTGATGCCATGCCTGTCCTGGGAATGAAGAGAGAACCTTAGTCCCTTGGGCAGTCACTCTCTGTACTAAAGCCACACACGTACGAATATATAGTTCGTTCCAACATGGACACTGATCAATGAAATTGACGTTTACAGAGTAGAGATTTGGGAAAGAAACCTCTACCAACTGAGCAGCACTCAAAGCCTTGTAAGATTCTGAAAGGGACACATCCATGTCACTGGTTCCCTTATTAGGCTTTTCCCATGCAGTTCTAAAGACTGATTTGTAGCTACAGGAGACTATGCAATAAGTTTTTGTTATGGACAATGATTCATATTTCTTAAAAAGCTAGCTGAAAAGAGAAAAATTGACTAAATATATGTAATGTCAACATTCCTGGACAATGCCATCTTTTGACAAGCAGTTTCAGTAATACAGGCTCATCTAGTCACCCTTTCTGAACTACACCTTAACATCAAATATTAATGATCCTTTGACCTCTACATGCAAAAGCATGGGGAGGGGGAAATAAACAATGAAACTCTTCACTTCACTTGAAGTGCTCTAGTGGGCAACGATTTTTGTCAATTAAGGGTTTTCATGAAATTCAAATGGCTTTATCTGTCAAGCAATAGTCAGAACACATCACCACTGACTTCATCCTGCTTGAAAGCAACACTGGCTCCACCCAGGTCCGGGATTCCAGAAGCCTGGAAGATAACCAAGAGATACTCTGCCACGGCCAAAGGAGCAAAGGGAGGGGAGGAAGCAGAATCAGAAGTGAAAGAGTTTTCAGCTAGCTATGGAAGACTGTCTAGAAAACCTGGACCAGGTACTGATTTACTTAGATAACCTTTCTGAATGGGTTTCCAGTTTAAATATGTGAGTAATAAAAATGGGCTTTAGCTTGACTTTAATATTTAAAAATAAGTTTTAAAAAGCTATTTATAAAATCAACCCCACCCCTCTCCAATCATCCAACCAAAAATTAATTTTCTTCACCTGATCTGATCACAAAGACCTCCTCCTGCATTGATGCTAAACAAATTAGTAACAAAACACAACAGCATGAAATCATCTTCTCTATGTATAAATGAATAAGCAGCAATAATTGCAATCTTTTATTACAATTGGTTCCTTATCTTGTTTTCTTTCAATGAACTAAATCAAGAGAGAAACCACTGTGTGACAAACAGACCTCTAATCACGTAAAGGACCTAAAGAAGGCTGCTATCGTCGTTTTGAGCCCTTCCAAATTCAATAGACCAGAAAGTGTTAACTTAAGTTTTCATACCTAACAGCAGCAATGGTCAGAGTTCCAGTTAAATCATAAACCTTTTAACAAAAGCAAGTTGTTAATAACTGTGCAAATGTCACTATAACAATCCATAACTGCTTTTCAAACATATGTTGGAAGGTGCTACCTGTCCAATGTTATTTTGTACAATTGGCACAATTTTGCCAGAGTTCAAATGCTTTTGGCAAGCTGAAATCAATCCAAGGGACATGAACTCTGCAAGCTCTGTTGAGCACCTTGCACAAACTGGCATCTATTTCAGGACTGAGCCAAACCACAACCAGACTCAAGAGCTTAAATCACTAGCATGAACGCAGCAAATTGGCAAATGTAGGCAAGTCCTTCACTGATTCTAGTGATATCACCACCAAAACAGCTAAGAATTGATTTCAATGAAGTGGAAGACCACAGCAAGAATTTATTTACTTCAGCACCTTTAAAATGGAAGGACCTACCTGAAAATGGTTAACTTCTCTACGTAAGAAGAAATCTGAATTTTAATTTCCAATGCTTTGAGCACTGCTACGGTATGTGGGGTGGGCTTAAAGCAGTTCCTACAACAGCACGCCTTCATAATTCTGTACAAAAATTCAGTTATTGCAGTACTTTCTGCTTTTATCACACCCTTCATTGAAGGATGTTGAACCATTTTACAAAAAAACGCTGCTAATTATTTCCATAACTGCTGCTTGAGATGTGTTGCTCACGTTCATTCCACGTTAGGTGTGTGCGCACCATGCGCACTGTTGCCAGAGATTTTTCCCTTAGTGGTATCCGTCAGACTGGCTCTAGTGTCCTCTGGAGCTGTGTGCATATGCGCTGGCATAACGGGCGCTGCTGGCCACATACCCTCTCCGTTCCTTCTTGCCGGTAACTCCGATAGAGGGGTAGGAAGGCGGGTCATGGAATGGACATGAGCAACACATAGAATCATAGAACTGGAAGGGACCTCTAGAGGTCATCTAGTCCAGTCCCCTGCACTCGTGGCAGGACTAATGTGGGGATTAAAAATACCACGGCACTTTTCCAGAGTCTCTAAGCCAAAAGGGACCCACTGTGATAATCTAGTCTGATCGCCTGTATAACACAGGCCACAGAACTTCCCCAAAATAATTCATAGAGCGGATCTTTCAGAAAAAGATCAAATCTTGATTTAAAAATTGTCAATGATGGAAAATCCACCACAACCCCTGGTAAATTGTTCTAAACAGTTAGTTTACTCTCACTATTATAAATGTATGCCTCATTTCCAGTCTGAATTTGTTTAGCTTCAACTTCCAGCCACTGGATTGTGTTATAACCTTTTTTTGCGAGATTGAGGAGCCCATTATTAAATATTTGTCCCCCATGTAGGGATTTACAGACTAATCAAGTCACCCCTTAAATTTTCTCTTTGTTAAACTAATTAGATGAGCTCCTTGTGTCTATCACTATAAGGCATGTTTTCTAATTCTTTAATCATTCTTGTGGCTCTTCTCTGAACCCTCTCCAATTCATCAGCATCCTTCTTTAATTGTTTACAGCAGAATGGTACACAGCATTCCAACAGTGTTTGCACCAATGTCAAATACAAAGATAAAATAAGCTCTCTACTCCTACTTGGGATTCCTGTTTATGCAACCAAGGATTGCATCAGCCCAGGGGTGGCCAACCTGTGGCTCCGGAGCCACATGCGGCTCTTCAGAAGTTAATATGCGGCTCCTTGTATAGGCACCGACTCCAAGGCCACAGCTACAAGCGCCAACTTTCCAATGTGCCGGGGGGTGCTCACTGCTCAACCCCTGGCTATGCCACAGGCCCTGCCCCCACTCCACCCCTTCCCGCCCCGTCCCCCGAGCCTGCTGTGCCCTCGCTCCTCCCCAGAACCGCCTGCCTGCCACGGGATCAGGAGCTGTGGGGAGGGAGGGGGAGGCGCTGATCGGTGGGGCTGCCGGTAGGTGGGAGGCACTGGGAGCAGGAGCTGGGGTGGATCTGATGGGGGGCTGCTGACGTATTACTGTGGCTCTTTGGCAATGTACATTGGTAAATTCTGGATCCTTCTCAGGCTCAGGTTGGCCACCCCTGCATTAGCCCTTTTGACCACAGACTGGGAGCACACATTCGGGTAATTATCTACCGCAACCACCAAATCTCTCTCAAAGTCACTGCTTCCCAGATGATAATGGTACTCCTAGTGGATTCTATTTAACATTTACATTACAGTAATGCCCAGGGACCAACCCAATCAGGGTCCAATCGTAAGGATGCTACCCTCATGTTCTAGGCAGATCACATTTTGTACATTACAGTCTATCCAAGTTCCCCCTGAAATTTGATCACCAATGATATTTTTCCACATTCAGTCCTAAATGCTTGTATGATGATGCTATGCCCAACTAAACAGTTGCCAGGTTCTATCTCAGCAGTGGCTGAAATTCAGTGGTGAGTAAAGAGATTCTGATAGTACTTTGAATGAGGCCTAGTTAAATCCAAGAGATTAGCCTTGGCATAACAGGGATGAATTATTTCCTCTTTCCCATTCTTTATAATCACCAGAAGCAACATTTGGGTCATCTACAAACCAAAGAAATGTGGGGTTTTTTTTATATGTTAATTGTGATACTAAAAATATTGATTTTGACTTTTTCCATGTAAGTGGGAAAGACTGCATGCACATGCATCTGTCGTTAGCTGTTTGGCTGCATGTGTGTGTTCTTTTTGTGTGCTGTACTGACTCTGGCCAGAGAGCCCATACAGCAGACTCTGATCGAATTGCTCAATAAATCCACAGACTCAGTTTTTAGCCTCAGGCTCATGCCAGGCCTTTAACACAAGGCCTTATATCTCAGGCCCTCTCTCTACTACAGCATCATCCTTCCAAAACACCCTCCATAAAAGCACCTCAGGATACAACATACTTAAATAGCACTTCAGAACATTTTTTTTTTTTTTTTTTTTTTTTAAAAGGCTCTCACCTTCCATGGTTTTTCTGGAATTGGAGCATCTTCAATTTCAGCTTCAATGTCAGTAGCATGAACCCAAGTATCATAGCTAAAAGGGAAATCAGAAGAGAAAAAATGAATTGGTCCTCTTGTTTGTTCATCCCAAAAATCACTGGCAAGAGTGTTTGTTGAGCCATCAAAGCATGTTCAAATCATACCACTGGGACAGAATGGTGTCAAGTTATTTTCTATCAAAAGAACATTTGCTGGCTTCTCTCAGAGGAATGTTCGAAAAAAATGCAGTGGAAAAAGGAGTGGTTCAATCCAGTTGATGCAATACAGAAATTTACATTTCTGAGTTAGAGATTTATAAAAGCTCACAACAGTGAAATTATATATTTTCTGATAATTCCAGGTTTCAGTGGTGTTTAAGGAATTCCTGAGTGAATTGCTATATCTCTGCACAGTTAATTTATTAAGTTGCCCCCACGTTTCTTAACCTTATCTATTTTAATTAAGATTCATTAGACTTTGAAAATAAAGGGCAGCAATACAATCTTTCCCACAAGCCTCTAGTTCTACAGAATCCATCTGACCATTATTTTCCTGTTTCACCAAATTACGTGCCCTCCCAAAAAATGGCTGCTTGCAACAGTTTAACCAAAAAAAAAAAAAAAGTCCGATAACTTTGTAATCAACACTAGGCATGTGATAAAGAGCCCAAGCAGGCCACAGCATTTCTTTGCTCTCACTTTAATTGGCTGGATTGCTCTGATTTTTATATGGACACAGTTGGTACACAGAACTGAATATAACAGATGTAAAAATAGAAGTGTACTAAAAATGCTTTATTGCAAAATGAAGATGTAATTAGGAAGTGTGGTCCCATCCCTCTCCCCCGCGAATTTGGTGTTCACTTCTGCTGGACACAGATACACAACCACTGTTGAAATCAATGAGTCCTGCAAGCATACCACAGCGGACATTTTGGCCCTATGGAGGGATTTTTTTCCAATAGAAATTTTACATTTGGGTTTGCAGATTCCTGGCACAAAGGCCATTTACACCAAGGTGTCGTTGAAATCTACACAGTTCCATGGGAAAATTTAGACTTACTTTCATGCTGGTTATTGGATGGCTGTAATGGGCATGCTTATAAACTAATTCTTATCTGCTGTAAATTTTCATCTCATATTCAGACTACAAAGCATGGTGCAATTAAACTCTAAACAGTGCCTTTGAGAAATAAGTTGGTGGGGTTGTATATTTATTTAATAACTTTCAATCCAATTAGGTCAGTATATAAAAGTGTGGGGTTTATTTATTTTTTTTAATTATATATATATATAGAGAGAGAGAGAGAGAGAGAGAGAGAGAGAGAGCATACACACAACCAACACAGAAAGCTACCTGGGATCTGAAAATATAGTTGTATTCTGCCTCTTACATCACACAATCAGTAAAAGATCCTCAGCTAACAGCTGTAGTTAATTGTGGTTTTAACAAAGAGGGCAATTAATCACTGGAACAAATTAACAGAGAAGTGGTGGATTTGCCATTTCTTGATATCATCAAATCAATTTCAGGAAGATATGCTTTGGTCAAACACAAGTTATTGGGCTTGATACAGGGGTAGCTGGGTGAAGTTTAATAGCCTGTGATATACAGGAGGTGAAACTAGATGATCTAAGAGGCTCTTCTGGGCTTATGATCTATGAAAATACAAAATGGGTTTAGACAGTGACACATACAAAATGGGAAATGACTGCCTAGGAAGGACTACTGCAAAAAGGGATCTGCGGATCATAGAGGATCACAAAATAAATATGAGTCAACAGTGTCACATTGTTCCAAAAAAAGCAAACATCATTCTGGGATGCATTAGCAGGAATATTGTAAGCAAGACAGAAGAAGTAATGCTTCTGCTCTACTCTGTGCTGATTGGGACTCAACTGGATTATTGTGTCCAGTTCAGGGCACACCATTACAGGAAAGATGTGGACAAATTGCAGAAAGTCCAGGGAAGAGCAACAAAAATGACTAAAGGTCTAGAAAACATGACCTATGAGGGAAGATTGAAAAAAATAGGTCTTTAGTCTGGAGAAGAAAAGATTGAGGGGGGGACATAACAGCTTTCAAGTTCATAAAAGGTTCTTACACGGAGGAGGGAGAAAAATTGTTCTCTAACCTCTGAGGATAGGATAAGAAGCAATGGGCTTAAATTGCAGCAAGGGAGGTTTAGGTTGGACATTAGGAAAGACTTCCAATCTGTCAGGGTGGCTAAGCACTGGAATAAATTGCCAAGGGAGGTGGTGGAATCTCCATCATTGGAGATTTTTGAAAGCAGGTTAGACAAACACCTACCAGGGATGTCTAGACGCTAGATAATACTTAGCCTTGCCTTAAGTGCAGGGCTCTGGACTGTCCTACAATTCTATAAAAAGGCACTAGACTGGGACTCAGGAGATTCAGGGTAAATTACCAGGTCTATCACAGACATTGAAAGAAAAGGTGCCATATCACCAGTCCATAAAAACTGGCAGTGTCACATTGAGCAGCTGTATTACTGCGTAGATTTTAGTCTTAGGCTATATCTACACTGTGGAGCCAGCACAGCCCTCTCCAGTATACACAGCCTGTATTGACAGAAGTTTTTCTGTTGGTGTAGGAACATCACCTCTCTGAACAGCATTAGCTACATTAACAAAAACAATCTGCTGTCAACATAACTGCGCCTACACTGGAGATTTTGTCAGCAAAGCTCTGTCGGTCAGGGATGCGTTTTAGTCACATCCCGACACACAGCTATGCCAATATCACTTTCAAGTGTTATTAGAGTGAACAAAATCTCTTTTCTCTAGTTCTGGGTACTGCAAGAATTACTAAGTCACTAGGAGGCCGTAGAGCATGAGACCAATGCTGTGTGTTGGGTGTTCTAGCCTGTGTTGTACAGTCATTAAAAAAAACCCAGAACAATCCAATCAGATGGTGTGCAAAATGGTGAAAAGGGAGGGGGGGAGGGAAGAAGGGTTTAAACTTTTCTTTTACATGAAACCAACGGGCCTGACCCTGTGGCATTATAGGACTAGAAAAGAAGAGCACAACTACAGGCCATACAAAGCTGGGATGTCACTATTTTCTGGAAAGCAACGTGCAAGTTCACTAAACTTAATCACAGCTGCAGAGCAGAAGGTGGTTTGACATCAGGAGAAATAAGATGCGCGAAACCAAGAGGAACAGTTCATCTGTATGAAATGATGGATTAAATCATCTGCAATTTCAAACTTCTAAGACTTAACACTTCTCTTTTTTAACAAGCTTTTTCAGGATTTAGAGATGAAGGGTCTCTCCCCTCCTCCTTTCTTTACCTGTCTGGGTAAAAGCCCCAGTGCACCAACACCTGCTTATCTTTCTTCATCACAGGTCTCAACCATTCATCTGCAAAACAAAGAAAAAGTCAGATTGAGATACTGAGCTAACTCAAGCACTGGGGCCCTGCCATAATAAGAGCAGGATTTATTTCAGTCACCTCTACCAAATGTCGGAGGAGGCAGGGAAGCTGCAGGCTGTTTTTTAAGATACATTTCTTTAACTCAACTACAGTGTGCTCAGGGTAAGCAGCAAGATATCATTAGCTTCCGTTTGGACTCTGCACCTGTCCTAAAAACCTTACTCCTGGCCTTTGGACAAGATCTGCAGTGGGCCATTAGAAATGCAAGATCTGCAGTCCTGAGTAGCAGGATGAGATAGGTAAAGAGTAGAGCTGCTGCAAACATAGGGCATCTGAGCAGCCTTGTTGCCACACTACAATTTAAAGAATCTTTGTTTAAAAAAACAAAAAAAAAAAACAAAAACCAAAACAAACAAACAAAAAAAGGCCTATTGTATTCCTTTTAGGCCTCTATAGATTCATAAATGGACCCACTGCCAATTTGTCCACAAGACTAAACACACTTGAAGAGTTTAAGTCTCCATTGCTGGCACTGCATATACACTGCAGACTTTAACCCTGAGGTCACTGGCTAGTCCCCAAAGTTTTAGCACCCTGGTGACTGGTCAGTGTGTAAAGGCTTGAAAGTGGTCACTTGAAGGCACTGTACTAGAGAAGGAGGATTTCTGGCTGATGGGAGGTAGAGCTGGGTTAAGACTTGCCTGCCCTTGAAAACTCTCCCTCTCCCCGCCTGCCCCCCGATTCTAGCTGGTCGTCTCTCCCTGCCTGCTGCTAGTTTCTAACTCTAACATATCAGGCTGAGAACCTGGTATGGAGCATAGAACAGCTCCTGCAGCACAAGGTTCAGTAAGGGGCTGCTTCAGAGGCACAAGTAAGGTGGAGAGAGTCAGGAAGTCTAGTTCCCCAGGACAAATATATCTGTTCTAACTATTGTAAGGTTTGAAGCCCAACCCTTTCCCTCTGGAAGTTTTTCTTGTCAATTGGAAAATATCTGTCCCACCGCCCCCCTGTGTCCTTGTCAGAGCTCTGAATAGCCAGTCACTCATTCCTCTAGTTTGATTTATACCCATCAGCCTGTTTCACAGGAATTAAACTTCCAGATAAAATGTACCAGATACAATCCTTAAAAATGCTCCCTTCAGGAAGATGGTTTTGAAGTGAGAAATACTAGACTTACATGAGGGAAAATTCATAGATTCTAAAGCAAGCGGGGACCATTGTGATATCTATTTGACCTCCTGTATAGTACAGGTCATAGAACACCCCCAAAATAATTCCTAAGGCATAACTTAAAGGAAAAGAATGTGCTAACTCAGCAGAACTTCCAAGGCAATGCTGACCTAGTGAGACTAGTAATCCAATTCTTGTTTCCTTCATGCAGAATGCTGTTACTAAGACGCCTGTAATAACAATTGGTGCTTGGATACTGGCCAAACCAGGGACAATGAAAATTAGTTTTTGCGTATCTTGCAGTAAGAGCATGAGCATGGTTCCAATACAGTTAGATAGGTATCTGCCACTACAGAGTCAATAGTGGTGTTTCTGAATGATGCTAGCTGTTTCTAAAAGGTGTCTTAAAATATTAATTCTCCCCTCCCTCTCCCCGTGGCATTGGAGAAGGGGGAGAGGTGTTTAGAAATTTGGAGAACACTATCCATCAAATTGATTTTTAAATTGTAGGTTAGATTGAGAGTCTGGACTATGCAACAGTATTTCTTGAGTTCATGGCTCCATTGCAGTTCAAGCGGTCCCTGAAGCTCAGTAAAGTCAGGACTTAGACAGAGATACATGGCTCTGTTTAAGAATATAGTTGCAAGTTCGTCACAGATGTCAAACTGCACTCATCCCTATTCAGGAAACAAATGGATTAAAGAGAGCTTCTGAACACAAATGAGGTAGTTAGGTACCAGCATTATGCCCCTCGGAATGCAAAACACATTCAACCAAGGGATGCCAAAGGATAAAAAACAACATGCTGCAGTCTACACAGAGCTAAACACTCCCATCTAGTGGAAATCAGATGCCACAGCATAACTCAACACTATTGCAGCTTTCTTTGTGATATGCTGCATCAGGGAAATCCAGTTCCATAGAAACAAAGTTAAATTGGACAATGAAATTTGAAAAGACACTTTTTGTAGTCTTAAATTAACAAGTAAGGTTCTTTAATAGCTAGCCAGATGTTGTATGATACAAGCATGATAAAATGCTTCTAGATTATTATCTGAAGTTTCATAGTTTGTCTCAATGAGAAGTGCAATATGGTCTTGATTTATCTAACCAACTCATTTCATTAATTTTCATTGGTATTGCTTTCACTGCCACTTGTGGCTTAACCAATGCAGACACACACTGAAGCAAGGATGCTAACCACACTTCTATCCCTATGAAACTATACAAAGTAGTTTTTAATTCTTACGAGTTTTATTTTGGCTCCAATGTTCTCTACCACAGATCTGGTTCTGTTTCTTAAGAGGTACTATTAGGAAAACAGAACATTTAACTTTTTTTTACCTATTCTTATATGCTATCAATCCTGTCTCAACTTAGTTTTCAGTGTCATTTTTAAAAAGCAACAGAGGGTCCTGTGGCACCTTTAAGACTAACAGAAGTATACTTCAGTTAGTCTTAAAGGTGCCACAGGACCCTCTGTTGCTTTTTACAGATTCAGACTAACAAGGCTACCCCTCTGATACTTGAGTCTCATTTTTTTACTTAGCCCTGGAAGTGTCGATGTGGAGCTATTTTAGCCACAATCCCATTGAATATGGTTTGAAATACATAATTTTGTATGGATTAGCTCTACGACCCAGAGATCAGGGGCAAAAACAAATCATCAAGGTGAGGTGGTCCATGGTAGGTTCAGTCTCAAGCCCTACTTACACCACCAATTCGTAAAAATTTTGTCATCTATGACCACTCCTTCCTTTCGCTGTTCCATAGTCTTGATTTTCCTTCGCATCTCCCCTAGATTATAAATTCTGAGGCATGGAATGTGATAATCTGTTTTACGCAGCACCCAGCACACTGCCAGGGCTTAATGCTAATAGCACAGACTTTCACTCCATCAAGGCCTACATCATCATATGCTTTCCAGAAAATATAGTTCCAGATCTATAAAAACACTCATTGTACCCCAACCCACCAACCCCCATATTGTGATGCAGGACATTTAGGACTACAAACCATTTTAAGTCAGAAAGCAGTAACTTTTAAGATTTGAACAGCTTTCAGTATTAAGCTGAGTGCATCTTCCTACCTAGTGGCTTTGTATAGCAACCATCACTTTAGCAGTTAAGCGTTTTAGTTACAAGATTCATAGACAAACTCTGTATGATTTACCATCATCCAGTGAGGTAGGATTAGGATAAATATGGTGGGTGGCCTTTGCCTTCTCATCAGTGACGGTTCCCTATGGAAAAAAGTGAAACACTGCTTGAGAATCCATAGCTATACAGAAATAACTTCCTCCTACAAACAGAAAAAAAACTTTCCATTTCAGAAACATTAATGTGATTTTAGTTATAATATAGTAAGATCCAGAACCTAAGTGCCCAACCCAATTACTTCCAATATTCTAAAGGTATCAGAAAAGTAGGTTACTGTTCATCTTTTGGAGGTTACCTCTTTCCCCTAACTATGCTTTTCTATATTTTAAGAAGGATTGCTTCTGGCACACCATCCTGTCTCCATCTGGTATCACCTTGGCCCTTCTCACCTCAATCTTTTCTTTCCTCTCACTGCTTTTCTCTTTCTTTCCTCATTCTTCACTTTCCCAAATCTCAGTCTATGCAAGTCTATTGTGAACGTTCCTATGAGAAGATACCTGTAATTGTTTGACTATAAACACACTTTGATCCAAACTGTAATTTTAAAGTGACACTGTCAACTTGATTTTTTTATAGACTAAAAAAATTCCAATTTCTAATGGATCCCCCTTTAAATAGCATGTCCTGAACTTTAAACAAACCTAAAAAAGAGTTCCTTAAAAAAAAAAATAATAAAAAAAAATAAAATAAAAAAGAGGGCTGTTCTGCTCCCCCTTCAATGTTTAAAAGGATCTGTTTAACAAGGGAAAAGACAACTATGAAGGAGAAAACAATGACACTGACAATATTCAAAGCTCTGTCAAATGCTCATAGTAAACTATAAAAGATATGCTATTTTCACTGACTTCTTTGTCAGAGTAATTTTAGGTGTTACTTGTAACAGTGAAAGATAAACATGTCTGTCTGAAATTGTGTATTTTCAAGTTGACAGTGTCCATTTAAATATTATAATATTCAACTGTTTATTGCTTTTAAAAAAATAGATATTTGTTAGCTGAGGATGCCATATTGCTTGACTGGTGTATCTATAATACAAAATTGCCTTTCCTCTGCACTAAAAACATCAAGGTTATCCAACATACTACACAGTCTCATAGTCACTACACAGCAGACAGAATCAGACCCAAGGGACAATCGGACTCTACAGATATATTTCTTCAAAATCTATGGAATTTTTCTTAGGTGGAGGGAGATGTATTTACAGAAATGGAAATGTGGTATATCATTTTTCACACAAACTGTATTCCAAAACATATTTTACAGAATTAGATACTAGGACAGTAGAGAGCATATGGTTAAGTTACAAGAAACAGAATGATGAATAAATCAAAGCATTCAGCAGACAAAGCTATCATCTGCAAAGGGAAAAAAGTTAGGAGACCTATGCATGGGAGAAGAGACGCATTTAAGATGAGAGCAGAGTATGAGAGAGAGACCACCAGAAGGCTGTTCAGATGGCAAAGTAAATCCCATTTTCCTAAAATTTACTACTTTACACTTACACAGCCAGCCCATTTCACATCTCAAACTCGTTTTTATACATGAAGGAGTTAATCATCCTCCTCCTAGTGAAGAACGTAAGTATTATTGCCATTTTAAAGACAGGGAAACTGAGATAGATGCTTAAGTGACTTGCCTAAAAATACACAGAAGTCTATAATATAGCCAGGAATAGAACCTAGACCATCCTCTACCCAGGTGTGCTTTGGCCACAAAAACACTCCTTTCCCTATACCAGGGATGAGCAACTTTAAGAAGAATAGGGCCACAAAATCCATTAAAACCCTTTGGTGGGCCCAACATTCTTTTAAAGAGGTTATCTAGTGCATAACTCAGAAACGTTTGCCACAATATAACATGTTAACATACAGTTAACCCTGTATTAACCCTGTAAAACCAAAGTGTTATTCAAAATAAAAGTCCCTTTTAGCACAACCTTGAATTTTTTTTTTTTTAAAAAAGAAGATTCAACCTAAACCTTTCACTAACTTTTTTTCAGTGTCCAGAAGAGGAGGGGGGATTAATAAATTAAAACAAAAAATAAAAATATCTTCATGTTTTTCTCTGTTTATCATTGTAACAGCACCTTGCTGTCAGAGTGAAACTCGCGCTTGGGCCTGCCTGTGCACTAAGAAGGGCAGATCTATATCATAAGTGGGAAGAATTTCATCAGTCAGTTGGTTCCTTCCTTAGACTTCAAATGATTCAATGTAGAAAAGTTACTTTCAGAAGCATAAGTAGCCCCAAACACAGAACACAATTTCAGCGACCACTCTCTCAGATTTGGGAAATGGGATTCAGGAAGCAGTTTCCAAAATTGAATGCCCCTTTCATCCTTCTTTCCAAAAAAAGAGAAAGGATCAGCCTGCAGTCTGCTCAGTTCTAGTTGGTGTTCATTGACAATAGATGCAATGAATCATTAAAACGGATGAGGTGAGGTGAAAAACTTTCAAAATCCTTAAAACATTGGTGGAAATTAAGCAGCAGCATTTCAATGCCAGTGGTGCACCCGCTAAACACTGACTTGGCACGCTTGCAGTTTCAATGCAAATGCAGCACATATTGTAAAGTGGCCAAAATCCAAACCCAACAGGAGAGTCTTAAAAAATTCAAGCTTACTCAGAAACCACCCAGGTGAGCAATGAAATCCAACATATCTGGTCTGTGCCTTGCAATTTCGGATTCAAATATCAGGTTCTATCAGCCAAAAATGCCATATTACAGAAAAACAGAATCTTCCATTTTTTCCTGAAACTCCCTAGTATCAGAACTTGCAGTGTTTTTCAAAAAGGTGACAATATCCTCTCAAAGTGCAAATAATCTGTCAAGAGAGACAAAATGGGTGAGGCAATATTTTTTTATTGGACCAACCTCCGTGTAAGCTTGAAAGCTTGTCTCTGTCACCAACAAAAGATATTACCTCACCCACCTTGTCTCTCTAATATCCTGGGACCCACACAGCTACAACACTGCATACAATAATATCTCAAGACATTTATCATTTATTGCTTCTTGGCTCTCTGTGAGCTAAGATCAAGTGTAGTATTAGGGGGGAGGGATAGCTCAGTGGTTTGAGCATTGGCCTGCTAAACCCAGGGTTGTGAGTTCAATCCTTGAGGGGGCCATTTAGGGATCTGGGGCAAAAAATCTGTCTGGGGATTGGTCCTGCTTTGAGCAGGGGGTTGGACTAGATGACCTCCTGAGGTCCCTTCCAACCCTGATAGTCTATGATCATGATTCATCCATCCTACTTTACATACACTTCACTGAGAAAAGCCACAAATTTGCTATTGTTGCCACCTCAGATTATGTTTGTAACTTTCATGACCACATTCATGACATGATCGAAGTTCTGTGATTTTCCACACAGCGACTTTTGATGAATAATGCAGTGCAGTGTTGGGCAATTCACTTCACTGTGCTTCAAAAAATGTGCAAATCCGACCTGTGATGTAAACATAGTAGGTGGTCTGTCCGTGACAGCAGCAGGCAACTTTCTGAAAATCTGCAACAGCCTCCTGAACTGCACCAAAAATATCTGGGCCCTTTCCCGTTCTGTGTAATGAGGCTAACTTCATAAGCTCTTCATGCACATTAAAACTAGTGTAAATCGTCTGGACATATGTCAGTAGCTGACCTGCATCTGACACATCTGTACTCTAGTGTCAAAAGAAATGAAGAACAACTGAGCATAATTTTGGTTAACTTTTCTTCCACATGTTCATGCATATCTGAAACTCTTTGCAAAACTATACATTAAGATGTACTGTTTTGAATATTTTTTTAACCATTTTCTCATCACGTGAAAATGTCTTTTCCATTTGCATTTCACATCGACCATTAGCAGTATATTTGTCATATTCGGTGTTGTGACTGATGCTGTAGAAATGGTTCAAGTTATATTCTTTTGTTACTGCCATGACTTGCAAACAAATGAGGCACTGAGGCTTATGTCCATTTTCAGTAAAAAGATATTCATGCTTCCACTGTTCATGAAAGACTTTTCTTTATAATTTTATCACTTGTTTAAAAAAAAATAAAGACAAAAGTATCAGCCACAGGTTTGTCAACGCACCACTTCCCACCGCGTTTGTGGTGCAGTGGATACAGACCTGATGTTTCAGGGTATTGAATTTCCTTGTATTCAGCATACATGCAACCCAAGGAAGCCCACAACCAATCCCCCTAGTGATCAGTTTTCTACATTGAAACAAGCATTTTATACTCTCAGTATGTTTATCACAGCAAAAAAGTTGAGCAATAAAAATAAATGTCACAGCAGAATAAGTCATCTGTTAACTGTCGGCAGGCCAAATAAAATGATCCGGAAAGACCAATGCAGTCCCAGGCCACCGGTTGCCCATTGCTCCTCTATACTATTTAATTTTTGGAAGCCCAATCCTAAAGTAATGTCTCTACAGTTGTCCTTTATAAACAGCTGCAAAAACTTAACCTACAAAAATGCAAGGCTGCTAAAAACGTCTGTTACCTGGTGACGTTTGACAATGTCCTTTAGTTTATTAGCCAACTTCAATTCGATATCTGGAATGAGGTAGATTGTTGGTCTGCTCAGACAATTATTCTAGAGGAGAAAAGACAAAACTTTAAATCAGAAACTAGTGGATCAAAGGCATGAACCCATCAGGGATTAATTACTGCATTAAACATTACTGCTTGACAAACACTAATGCAAAGGTTCTATGCAGAACCTAACTAGGCATTTTAATGCCCATGGCAAGCAAGCATATTTGCACCCCCCTAGAGGTGATGTGTGGGTGGATGGGGACATGGGGTCATGTGCCCCCCCTCCCAATTTCTGCCTTCCATTTAGCAGAGAGGTTTTCAAACTGTGGTGGCATGCCCTACGGTTTGAGAACTGTTGCCTCCTGCCAGGAGCTAATGGATCAAAAGCTGGTGGGAGCTGGGGCACTGGCTGGCTGCCCGGCAGCCCTCTCTGCCCTTTTCCCTGAGCTGGGCCACCTCTGCACAGATAGGCACTCCCCAGGCAGGGTGGGCAGCACAGCTCTGAGTTGTGCCCCAACACGCTTTTGCCTCTCCCCTAAAGGGGCCCGGCACCACCCCTGGCGCTGGTCCCTGCCAATGGGGCCCAGCTGCCCTGAGATGCTCCAGTAGTGTCAGGGCAGCAGTATGCAAGTGCCTTGGGGAACATCTCATGGCAGCTGGGCTCCGCAGGAGGGGATTGCTTCAGAGGATTTCACCGGTCAGTGCTGGGCTCCATTGAGGGACAGGCAAGAGTGCGGTGGACGGAGCTCTGCCTGGGCAGCATCCAGCTATGCAGAGGCAGCCTGGCTCGGGGACAGGGCAGGGAGGGCTGTGACACCCCCCACGCTAACCCGTTTTTTCGCACCCTGGGTGGCTGCCCCGTTCACCCCGCCTGAGTTCTGTGCACCAGCATGTTCTCGGTCCACTGAAGAAAATGGAAAGATTCTCAACTTCACTGTGCTTTGGATCAAGTCCTGAGCATGCTACTGTAAATGGAAAACTAAACGCCATGTTCGATACATCCAGACTAGGATCTCACCCTGCAGCACTAGTGTCTACAGATTTCTACATTGCCTAGAACAGTGGTTTTAGCCACACTAAATGTTTATTTTAAAATAAAGTGAATATCCAGCTATCTTTAATCAAATCACAGCAAAACAATTTATTCCAAAATGTCAAGGAAGAGTGTCACTTTTGGGGTTCTTTCCCTCCTGTTTCTGATTTTGCTAAATACTTGAAAAGTACATTTTGAACGTAGTATAAGCAAGAGTATTGGCCTAGACCCTACAGATTATCATAGGAAACAATCACTGACACAGTAATAAACTTAATTTTAAATTGACCTGCTCTGGTGGGGAAGTGAGTAGATCACTGTAATGGCACAAGGACAAGGGATGAGTAATGGGATACAGAGCTTTTCCACCTCTAGGTCAACGATTCAAATTTGACTCTGGACAGGAATGAGCTGCTACCATATGGTAGCTGTTCTATGGCTCAGACAAAATGAGTTGGAGTTTCAGTCCATTTACTAGTGGAGAGGTATTCTCATCAGAAACAGAACGGGAACTTTCACCTTGCTGGCAGTCTCAGACGAGCCAAGGGTGGACTTTGATGAACAAAATTAATTATCTGCACGCTCAAGGTGATCCCTCCAAGTCAGGATTGAGGCACATTGGTGGGATGTTGAAGTTTCTATTGCTGCTGCTCGTAATGTACTTCTACACCTGCCCTGATAACCCAGCACCTTTCAAGAGCAGTAAATTCACTTTTTGCCTTAACGTAAGTGCCCAGGCTTTTGCAAGACTAGTTCTGTTTCACAAATGTTTATAACTTCTTCATTTCCTAAAATCTAAAGCACAATGTTTTAACCTGTTAAAGATACTGGATTGTAGATCCTCAATTTTATTTTAAAGTTAAAAAATAGTTGTCTAACAATTTTAAAGCTCAAAATTATTTTCTCACCCTATCAGGTTTCTCTGTACTAAGTATTCCCCCTAGTCCTCCACACTAACTAATTTCAGAGATTCTCAATGAGAAGAAAGGAAGATCAGACTGAAAAAGAGAAAAGTTACATTCAGACAAATTCAAGAAAGGTACAAAGTTTGGAATTCTTATGCAGGTCACACCTCTAAGGGACCTAAAAGCTAGAAGGTCATTTCCCCAAAGAAAGTGGAAAATACATGGAGACACAAAACAGAAAATATTTACGGTTATAAAAATTTCTTGCCTGCACTAGTGTTTTTTCAATGTTCATGAACATCTCCACATTTCGATCCATTCGCGATGGATTCTGCAGATCAAACCTCCTCCTGTAAATGAGGAAAATGATTGAAAGATATTAAAGACTTCAACTTACCTATTTTCAACAGCAAAGAATCTTTAGACTTTTTTATATTTGGTTTTGACCAAGAAGTGATATTTAAAACTATGCACATTCTAGCAAATTATATTGGTATACTTAATATTAACAGAGAACGGATTCTTACAGTATCTGCATGCATGAACATAAATTATTTACAGAGTTTTAGAGCACAATAGAAATGGTTCAACCATGTTACTCTTGCTCCACTTAGTAAAAAAGAAACAGTCAATCCCAATCAACAAAATGCAGCTGATTTGTAAACTCTTAGTAGCACAATGGAATCCAAGGCTGAAGTTCTATTATCCAACATGACTAGCAACAAAACCTTGGAGCAAGACAGGTAGCCAATTAACTACATTTCTATACTCTCTAGAGTGATCAGACAACAGCAATTAATTAAAAGCAGCTGAGAATGTCATTTGCTTTTATTGAGACAGAGCTCACAATGGCATCAGCAGCCGACAAGAGCCAACAGCACTGGGAACACAGGCAAATCAATGTTCATGTCTTTAAACACTGCTTTCTATTTATATTTCTGTTGCATTCACTAGTCTATTGGTTATGTTGAGCAATCAGTTGTAGGCCTACATTCTAACCTCAGAAGCAAGCAGCACATCTTATTAAATCCACTACTGTGCTTTTTTGAACTAGGCACATCTGAAAAAAAACACTATTCCATGCATGGAATACATATTGTAGACTTAACTGAAACAATGTATTACATCCATCCTCACGCTGGAATCTGATTCTTGGCCTATTGTTAAGTGGGAAATCTTTTACAATAACCCAAGTTATTAATCCAATGATGCAGAGACACAGTAATGTGACTTCTTTCTGAAGTCATGGGATGGATTCGTTCAAATCTAAAATGATTTACTTTCCCACCTCAATACTAAGAATTTGGGTGACAGCTGTAAAGAATTTTAAAGGTTAGGATATATATTTAGATACAACAAGAGACTGCAATTTGACAGGCTCCAGGAGTTTCTGATCTCCAACAATTCAGCCTGCATTATTAATTTGTTAAACACTAGCAGTGTGGTTATCTGCAGTAAGTGGTTGTGAGCTTCACTTTGGCAACCAGAAGGATTAGAAACAAAGCTGCTGATAAAGAATTCAGTATCAGGTTCTTAGTTGGGGTGCATGACTTTCTGTCCAAGCATAGTACTACACACAATAAAAGGGATTAAGTGGTGGTTAGTGTACAAAGTGTAGTAAGCGCCACTATACTTAAAATACACAAAGCACCACTTATTTTGAGTAAAACACCTAAGAGATTGTTACAGCTTGTAAATATGTAATGATGTTAAATTCAGTTTTACACATCTTGATGTGCAAGTTTGAATTTTACAACTTCAAAAGCTCTCATTAACTTAAATATTTATAACCTCACAATCTCATGTAATTTTATGTTAATTTACTAATCTAAGAAAGGGCATTACAGCTACCACTTTACCTTTACCTACCTGACATGGTGTCAAGTATCAGGGGGTAGCCGTGTTAGTCTGTATCTACAAAAACAACAAGGAGTCTGGTGGCACCTTAAAGACTAACAGATTTATTTGGGCATAAGCTTTCGTGAGTAAAAACCTCACTTCTTCGGATGCATCCGAAGAAGTGAGGTTTTTANAAGATTTCTTGTTCTGACTGTCACTGTAAGACTTTGAGATGACATTTATGTTGACGTGTAATATTGACATTTAAATATAGAGAACTTTATGGTTGAAAGACAAGCATACAAAAATAAGTGATTGCCCTTAACTTCTTTCTGTTATGTTGGGCATTACAACAAACTCAGTCCTCTGTGGAAAAAATCCCATATCACTGGCTGAAAATCGAAACCACTAGGAAAAGAAACAACCTTTCACAAATGTGAATGTCTAGTGATGTGCACCTCTCTGGTGTATTATAAAGATCCCCCCCATATGGAGGACCATATATGCTGCAATACTTAAGGGCCTCAGGTAGGTAAAAACAACAAGGAGTCTGGTGGCACCTTAAAGACTAACAGATTTATTTGGGCATAAGCTTTCGTGAGTAAAAACCTCACTTCTTCGGATGCATCCGAAGAAGTGAGGTTTTTACTCACGAAAGCTTATGCCCAAATAAATCTGTTAGTCTTTAAGGTGCCACCAGACTCCTTGTTGTTTTTACCTACCTGAGGCCCTTAAGTATTGCAGCATATATGGTCCTCCATATGGGGGGGATCTTTATAATACACCAGAGAGGTGCACATCACTAGACATTCACATTTGTGAAAGGTTGTTTCTTTTCCTAGTGGTTTCGATTTTCAGCCAGTGATATGGGATTTTTTCCACAGAGGACTGAGTTTGTTGTAATGCCCAACATAACAGAAAGAAGTTAAGGGCAATCACTTATTTTTGTATGCTTGTCTTTCAACCATAAAGTTCTCTATATTTAAATGTCAATATTACACGTCAACATAAATGTCATCTCAAAGTCTTACAGTGACAGTCAGAACAAGAAATCTTAAAAAGTTGTGTATGGAACACTTCTGGACTGGTAGAGGGTGGGCTTGATGATCTATAACTTCTTATTCTAACTGCCTTGATTAACAAATCTTGCCCCAATATAAGCATACTGACATCATTTCACAACCTTTTGGTCAAAATGTGATCTTCAGATAGTGCTCTGAGATTAATGGGACAAAGTTAAGCATTAGGAAAGTGGACACAAAGAAAATTAAAATACCGATCATGTTCACAAGCAAGTTTTCAAACTCAGACTCTATTATTTCACCCATTTTCAAAACACAATGTGTTAAGGCTTAAACATCTCTATAAATCAGGTCACTTATTTAGGTGCTTAGCTTTAACCAACCATGTTTGAAAATTTTGATCTAAGTCAACACTAAGGATTCATTTCACTTTGTTCATACATTCACATTTTTACCATAATTTTATTTAACCTTCCACCTAAAAGCACTCGTTATTTCTTAACATATAAACAGCAGCACATACCTTATTGGGCAATTAAAAAAAAAAAATCACTTAAAAGATCACTAGGCGGTCCACCTGTCTTCTCGTTTAACTAATTATTTCTAGAAACTAAGTCTAGAGCAACAAGTTTTAGAGAACATCTGTTTGAATTACAATAAGGTACGTCCAGCTGCACTGGATAAGTGCATTTTTCAGACATACCTATTATGACCAGGAAAGGTACTTCTCCTATAAGACAGATCATTCACAAACAGGTTAACCAAGAGCGACAATGCATACCATTGAAAAACAAAGAATCATGCATCAGGCACATCATATTATTTGGTCAAGTCAGTGAAGGGAACATTCCAGGTTCTAAATCTGATCCTCAATGTTAAATTCTCAAGTATCATTTCCTTCCCCACGCCACATGCATACACACACAAGACACTACCAACTAGTTTTGAGGGATCAGCAAGAAAGGGAGGAGAGAGGATGTGGCCAAATATCAGAGTTTTGCTCTCATTCAGATTTCTGTAACTGGGAAATAAGTTTGTCTGAAAAGAAAAGAATATTTACTGTGTGGGAGCTAGCTGAGGTGCTTTTCCATTGAGACTCAGAGGAAACACAAAGGCCCCGAAAGACATACTATTCAGAGTATCTCAGGCAACAGTTGTCTGTGGCTGGGTATTAGCATTGTAGGAAAGGGAGAAGGGACTGCCAATAGTTAACTTATGTCAGCTTCTTATTATATCATGTCCTGCAACGCAGTTAGGGGGCACAGCACCATCTACCCTACAAAAATAATACTAAAACATGGCTTATTCTTGCCTTTTGATTTGCTCTTCGGGGGGTAATCTGAACCCAGGTACACTCACAGGCCTTCATAGCATTTGAAGAAGAACTACATAAATGAAGGGGAAATTTCTGCCTTATTTTTAACTGAGTTATTGCTCTTTTATATTGACTATTTTTAGTTCCCAATTGGAGATTTTGCAGTTTTCTCAATGATAATAATTTACTTATTATGTAACTTCCCTTCTTGTGAAAAGACTTCTGAATTATAATGTACACATGATAAACACCACTGGACTCCAAATGGACAGTTTTGAACACATCAATATTTATATAGGCAGTGGTTTTATGAAACTTGCATTCTCTATTTATGAACAATTACAAAGCATTTTCTATTTATTAGTATCTATGTGGTGCTTTGTATTTGTAGACATTAATTAATCCTAACAATATCCTAGGACACAAGAATAATCCACATTTTACAGATGGGGAAACTGAGGCACAGAGAGATTCAGCAATTTGGCCATTACACAGCAAATAAATGGCAAAAATGGGATTTCAAACTCAGGAGATCCTGACTCCCACCCTGAAGCTACATCCATCAGTTCACAATACTTCTCGTCTTTAGATAACTTTAAATAGAGCATCAGCTAGAAAAATTTATTCCTCTTCTCAACTCCCTTTCCCACTCAACTCTTCAAGGAAGTGTATTAAATTGCAAGTAGTTTGAATAGGCATTTCATTTGTTTAGTTTCATGCAGAAGGTGTATAAATTCAAGTAAAAACTTACCAGCCCTGTTCATTCTTATACTTGTAAGCAGCACCAAGAATATGACATAATGTACCTCCAGCTTTGAAATCCATGAAGCACTTGGCCTAGAATCAGTAGACAGAAGTGTGAACACTGACCAAAAGTGACATCTTCAATGCCATGATAGCAAAGATACGCTTTGTATCATTAAATGTACACAACTCTGTACAGAACACAAATCCAATGAACTCACAAATGTACCATTCCATTTCCATCTGGGGCTTACTTTATAAAGCTTTACTCTTCACTCACTTAAAAACATTCCAAGTAGTAAAACAAATACACATTCAAAATTAAGCAGTTTAATTGTAAACACACACAGAGATCAGATGCATCGTAAATTTAATCTTAATCTAGTCCACTCCTTTATATTTCTATTTTCCACAGATCGGGGGCTCAAAGGCCAACTCTGATATGTATTTTCATAGTTTTGGGGGGAATCTATGTTCTACAGAATCACAGAAATGTAGGGCTAGAAGGGACCTTGAGAAGTCATCAACTCCAGCCTGCTGTGCTGTGGCAGGACCAAGTAAACCTAGACCAGGGGTGGGCAACCTATGGCTCGCGTGCCGAGCTGATTTTCAGTGGCACTCACACTGCCTGGGTCCTGGCCACTGGTCTGGGGGGCTCTGTATTTTAATTTAATTTTAAATGAAGCTTCTTAAACATTTTAAAAACCTTATTTACTTTACATACAACAATAGTTTAGTTCTATATTATAGACTTATAGAAAGAGACCTTCTAAAAATGTTAAAACGTATTACTGGCACGTGAAACCTTAAATTAGAGTGAATAAATGAAGACTCGGCACACCACTTCTGAAAGGTTGCCGACCACTGACCTAGACCATCCCTGACACGTGTTTGCCAAACTTAAAAACAAAACAAAAAATAAAACAAACAAACATAGCTCAGTGGTTTGAACATTGGCCTGCTAAACCCAGGGTTATGAGTTCAATCCTTGAGGGGGGCCACTTAGGGATCTGGGGCAAAATCAGTACTTGGTCCTGCTAGTGAAGGCAGGGCGCTGGACTTAATGACCTTTCAGGGTCCCTTCCAGCTCTATGAGATAGGTATATCTCCATATATTTATTTTTATATTTATTTTATTTAACCCTCCGATGGGAATTCCACAGCCTCACTTGGAAGCCTGTTCCAGAGCTTAACTACCCTTATAGTTAGAAAGTTTTTCCTAATATCTAACCTAAATCTCCCTTGCTGCAGATTAAGCCCATTACTTCTTGCCTATCTTCAGTGGACATGGAGAACAACTGATTGTCATCTACTTTAGAACAGACCTTAACCTATTTGAAGAATGATCAGGTCCCCCTAAGTCTTCTTTTTTCAAGACTAAACAGTCCCAGTTTTTTTAGTCTGTCCTTACAGATCTGGCTTTCTAAATCTTTTAGCATTTTCGTTGCTCTCCTCTGGACTCCCTCCAATTTGACCACATCTTTTCTAAAGCGCGGCACACAGAATCGGACCCAGTGCTCTAGCTGAGGCCTCACTAGTACCAAGCAGAGTGGGACAATTATTTTCTGTGTCTTACATAGGTCACTCCTGTTAACAGCCTCTGAGTGATATTGGCCTTTTTCAAAACAGCATCACACTGTTGACTCATTCAATTTATGAGCCACTCTAACCCCCAGATCCTTTGCATCAGTACTACCACCTAGCCAGTTATTCCCCATTTTGTAGTTGTGCATTTGACATTTCCTTCCTAAATGAAGTACTTTGCACTTATCTTTACTGAACTTCATCTTGTTGAATTCACACCAATTATCCAATTGGACACGGTTGTTTTAAAATCTAATCTTGTCCTCTATAGTGCTTGCAACTCCCTCCCAACCTGGTGTTATCTGCAAATTTTATAAGCATATGTTCCACTTCACTACCCAAGCTATTAATGAAAATATAGACTAGTACTGGACCCAGGGCTGAGCCCTGTGGAACCCCACTAGATACGCCCTCCCAGTTTGACAGCAAACTATAAAGACTCTGAGTACGGTCTTTCAACCAGTTCTGCACCCACCTTATAGTAATTTAATCTAGACCACATTTCCCGAGTTTGCTTACGAGAATGTCATGTAGGACTATCAAAAGTCTTACTAAAAGATATAACACATCTACTGCTTCCCCCTATCCAGTATGGCTATTAAGGCCAGTAACCCTCACATTTCACTCCCCATCAGCATGGGCCGGAGACGCGAATGATCAAACCAGCGGAACAAATTTAGTGATGAATCCTGGTCAAATGCCACCTGAGGCACAATGCGCATATGCTAAGAATAAAACCATATCGAAGAAGGAAATTAGGCAAGTCTGACATGATTTGTTCTTGACAAATTCATGCTGGTAAATCCTTATAACCCTATTATCCTCCAGGTGCTTACAGACTGATTGTTTAATAATTTGTTCTAGTATCTTTCCAAGTATTTAAGTTAGGCTGACTGGTCTATAATATCCCAGGTCCTCTTTGTTCCCCTTTTTAAAGATTGGCAGACATAGTACCTTTCTCCTGTCTTCTAGGACCTTCTCAGAGATAACTGCTAAAGGTTCCAAGATTGCTTAAGCCAGTTCCTCAAGTACCCCAAGATGAATTTCATCAGGCCCTGCTGACTTGAATACACCTAACTTATCTAAATATTCTTTAACCTTTCTTTCCCTATTTTGGCTTGTATTTCTTCCCCCTTGCTGTTAACACTGTGGTTTTGAGTATCTGTCACCATTAACCTTTTTTGGGACAACTTGAAACAAAATAGCCATTAAACACCTCAACATTCTTCATGTCATCAGTTAGTTATTAGATCTTCTTCCCTGCAAAGCAGAGGTCCTATACTTTCCTTTGTCTCTCTCTTGCACCTAATATATTTAAAGAACCACTTCTTATTGCCTTTTATGTCCCTTACAAGGTGGAACTCATTTTGTGCCTTAGCCTTTCTGATTTTGTTCCTACATTAGTCCTGGGGGGATTCTGCACCAAAAAATTTAAAATTCTGCAATTTTTATTTGTCAAAATAATGCAATACAATCACACCAGTTTTAATTGTTTTGGTAAGTTATTTAAACTACAATACAGAAAAAAGTCACAATAACTATTCAGCATTTCCTAAACACATGAAAGTTAAGTTACAAATACTTGGTAACTAATACCCTGCATTCCACTTATAATCTTGGATTTTCATTTAAATTACATTATAGAACACCAAACAGGGGGGAGGGGGAGGAAGTAGAATGTCATTTTAAATTGCTCAGACTTTCACACATGCAAGTCATACAGTTTTGCTAATCATTGTCCTGGACCTGGCTGGGTACTTTGGGAAGTGCTTGGTTCTGATTGTCCTAACATTTTATTGAGTGTTTGGTAAATGTTTTATTTGCCCTCAAAAGTCTTTTTTTTTTTTTTTTTTAAAAACAGGCAAGTAAAAATCTAACCCCATTGTGCCTTTTTCTGGTGTGGGCTATGACGTGGCCTCAGAGGTCTGGTACACCCCATCACAGATTCCTTTTTGATTTTCAGGTCATTAAAGAGCTCCTCATGGAGCCATAGTAACCCCTTTCCATTCTTCATCTCAGGATAGTTTGCAGTTGTGTGTATAATACTGTCTGCTTGAGAAACTACCAGATCTCCTGAACTCCTTTTTCCTTTAGATTTTCTTCCCACCGGACCTTACCTACCAGTTCTCTGAGTTTGTTTTTTTGAAGTCCATTGTCCTTATTCTGTTGCTCTCACTTCTTTCTTTCCTTAGGATCATGAAATCTATAATTTCATGACCACTTTCTCCCAAATTGCCTTCCATCTTCAAATTCGCTATCAATTCCTCCATGTCTGTCAGAACCAAGTCTAAAATAGCTGTACTCCTGATTACTTCCTCCACTTTTTGTAACAAAACATTGTCCTCAATACATTCCAAGAACTTATTGGAAATGTTAGGTTTTGCTGTATCACTTTTTCAACAGCTGCCTGGGTAGCTGAACTCTTCCATTGCTACCAGGTCTTGGGATTTGGATACCTCTTATTTGTTCTAGAAATGCCTCACCCACCACCTCTTCCTGATTTGATGGTGCATAGTAGACCTCTACCATGACATCACCCCTATTTTTTAACCCTTTTATCTTTACTCAGAGACTCTCAACTGGTCTGCCTCCCACTTCCTTCTGGATCTCAGAACAAGTGCATATATTCTTGATGTATAATGCAGCACTCTTCTCCAAGCCCCCGGCACAGGATTCTTACATATTGTAAGAACATAATGTATCAGAGGTGACCACTGAGCCCCGATCTACGAAAAACAGAAACAAAGGAGTGGTATGGATTAAAGAGATAAAGGAGAATCTCAGTATTTGTTTTAAAAAGAAAGTTTCCAGCTGTTTTCCTGATGAAGACATCCTTGAAAAACAGAGTTATAAACCAATCAGCTGGGCTCCACTTCTGCAGCAGGAAAACTGGATGGGGCAGGTCCTGAAGATCCCTTTCTGTGTACAAGTTTTTGTAACAAAAAATGTTTATCTTGTGAGAACCAGCAAAAAATTGTTTTGCAGACTTACCGCTAAATGCACCTCTGATTGATTGATTTATTATAGTACCTGAACCATACAAGGCACCATTTCCCGTCGACCAATCAACGGGGTATACCATACCACACATTATTTAAAAAAAAAAAAAAAAGACATTTTAGATAGAAATCCAGAATTGAGAGTAGAACATCAGTTGGAGATTTAAAAGGTCCATTAGGTCCCATTCAGTCTCTCTCTAAGGAGTCAATATAGGATTGCTTTCTAGAGTGTGGACAAAACAGTGGAGAGGACTCTAGTTTTAAATTGGAAAGCATGCTTCAGATTTTAACATTCTTTGCCAAGGTCACTAGTCAGGATATTTGTAAGTTTAGAGCTGGCTGAAAATTTGACAATTTTTCCATTGAAAATGCTTTTTCAACAAGATTTGGCAGGAAGCGTTCTCAGGTAAAGGATGCAATTACTGGGGAAATCGGGGGAGGAAGAGAGAGAGAACACCCCACATCCAGAATAGCCAACAGCTATTCTGTGGTTAGGGTACTGTGGGAGACTCAAATTCAAGTCCCTGCTCTGCCTGATTTGCAACAAGGACTTGAATCTAAGTGTCTCCCATCACAGGTGAGCACCCTACCACCAGGCTACTGGTTATTTAGGGTTGGTCGGTCTAGTTCTTAATACAGCAACAAAAGGAATAAAGAATTGTTCAAATGTCATTACAGGCTTAATTTGATCCCATACAATTTTATATATTTAGACTATTTTAATGGAGGTACTGAAAATTGCATGTGTTTAATAACTGCCCTTTTGGCATGTTTGCATAGATATTCTTGTTTATCAAATTCTTTGTTTAATAATAGGTGTGTATAGCTGTGTTTTGTCATGAGTAAACAGCTAAAATCCTTGGTGAAAAAAAATCTCTCTTACATAGCCACACTTTAAAGCTACATAATAAAAATGTCCCTGACCCTGAAGAGCTTAGTCTAAAATAATAATCATGGAATTCTTGATGCAGGGGGTGTTCTGTGACTGCTCTTTATTATTATTACAGTGGTCTCACTAGTCTTCCTCCCCATTTGTTGTGTCCACTTTTTGTCTCTCATCATATGCTTAGCTTGTAAGCTCTTTTGAACAGGGACCATTATTCTATTACATGTGTGTAGAGTACCTAGCATAAGAGAGACATGATCTTTTTCTGGAAACTCTAGGCACATTATTCCCAAACTGGCATTAAGATTGAATAACAACAATTCTTTGCAGCCCTCAAAACATTATTCCACATTGGCTTTGTATATTTAATAATACACCATTCCTTTTAAGAGATTTTTAGCTGGTCTATGGTACATGCCAAATTTGCAAGTCATTTCCCCAGAGTATTGTGGGCTAATTATGCATCTAGGTAACACTGGTGTAAATTGGGGGAGTATTAACCCATTCTTCTCAATTGGCAGGATTAAGGTTTTTAAAGTCTGATCAGTCAAATCCTCAGAATAATGAAAGCAATGAATATACTGAAGATTCCAAATTTAAAGCAATAAGGAGATTTGTAAGTCAGTCAGTCTAGGGAGTAGAATTTTATTACATTGACCTTTCCAACTGATTATGATAGGAGAAATCTCAGTTTTATAGTTACTGCAGATTAGTGGTAGTTATGAATTCATGTCATGTATTTATAATTCAGGTAATGTATTTTCTAACCACAATACATATGCTCAAATAACATCACCGTTAGAAGTTTTAGCAGTCGAGAAAGGTAATTCTGTTCTTGCACTGGTAGGGTGAACAGTTTTTCCCCTAGTTCACCAAGCATACCTCATTATTTTTAAATTTCCCTTCCAGCCTCAGGGTATGCATGTCCCATTTCAACTGAAAGAGTAGCTGCCCTGAATTTCTAATACCCTAAAAAAAGCCCACCAGCCTCTTCAACCTTCATGTTCCCATAATCCAAGAGAAATCTGCTGATTATATGAAGATATAAACCACAAATGCATTTGTGGCAAGACCTAATTTTAACCATGCAATGTGCTAACCCATTTTACTGCTCCTAGAAAGATGAACTCTTTTGATGATCAATTTAAGATTTTAAACTAGGAACAAGTTTAAGAGACCTCACATGATTCTACATTCCAAGCCACTGGAAACTCCATAAATAGGAATGGTGAGGTAAATAAAAAGCTTAAATGTACGGTTCAGTCACATATTGTTTAAATCAGAAAGGTGTTTAAGTCTTAGAAACCTGCACTAAAGCAAAGAAATACTTTCTTTTAAAAATACACTTCATTTGAATCCCGGTTTTTTTAAACAAAAAAACCCCATAGAACTCTAGAGCAACAGTTTGTGACACCATCCAGCTTGAACACTACAACTTACTTTATTCATAACCTTTGAGTTACGCAGCAGCTCTACTCCATGGAGGGTGTGTGTGTGAGAAATCTAGACAAGAGTGCCTGCTTGCAAAGTGGTTCTTTTCCAAGGTATGAATTGTAAATCTGCTACAGAGTTTCTTAGATGAAACACACTACCTAAGTTCAAAGTAGAATTAGCTTCGGCCATTACACTTACCCATTATATTCCCTCAGATGATTATGATTTTGCAATTTAGTTTTCCTATTTTTAAAAAGTATTTTTCCCTCTCTCATTTCAATGTGCAAGGCCAGCACAGAGGAGAAACGAATTATATAAAAGCAACAGTGAAATTTTCCATGCAAGAAATGCTATCAAGTGCACTTTGTAAACCAACTGGAAAAAATAAAGATTTTCCTTATAATCTTTCAGTGACAGTAATGGGGGGCATGGATCAGTGTTCATGTCGCACTCCCCGTCAGTATCTGGCCCAAGCTGGGGAAACTAATGATCCAACCAGCGGACCAAATTCGGTGATGAATCCTGGTAACATGCCACCTGAGGCACGTTGCGCATATGCTACGAAAAACTGACTAATATTAAAGTGCTATTTGCAATACGATCAGGAAAAACAATTTCTGGGCAGATGAGTGATTTTCACATTGACTGTATCCATTTAATAGTGTCTAATTAAAACATAGCCATAATTATGAGAAATAAGTTATGGAATCTGGTGAAAAAATTTTGACCAAAGTTGGAAGTTATAAAGCTATCAGTATTGCTGGGTCTCTCTGATAAAGATTAAATCCAAGTTACGGTAAAATATTCCCAGATTTGACCCTACAAAAATTACTATGCCATCTGAAAATTAAAACCACTCCTCACTTTCAAAGGAGCTGCTGAATATTGAAATGGCAGGATGTTTCTAGCTTAAAGCTTGTTTCACAAGACAAGAGGACCAAGCTGTTCACCCATCTGCATTAAGCACTGGCAGCGACTGTAGAACAGCCACAGATCTACCTTATCAGCTGGAAGTGTGCCATTGTGTCATTTGGCAACAAAAATATTGGATGAACAAGAATGAAGTATACTGCTATAATGGCAGTCGCTCATGGCATTCAAATACTCACAGGAAGTTTGGTGAAGGCAGGATTGGTGACATGTTTCCCAAAGGCATCTTCCTGGAACTGCAGCAGCTGCACCACCAGACCAGCCAATGTTTTATTGGTCGGAGCATCTGCCTGAACATACTGAAAGACACAAACACATACTTACTGGAGATGGGGGAGAAAGACAGTGCAATTCCTTTGGCAATTCAAAGACCAATTCCAGCAAGCTTCAGGGCACTTTTTTTTTTTTGCGCTAGCTTTTAGACTCATATAATCTTTAAAATACATAAACAAAACTCAGTTTTAGTTCTCAGGGACTATGCTTTCAATCCCAAATAAACCACACTGCCGTAATCCACAAGAGGGGATAAGGTATGTATTTCTGTAATACAGCTCAATACAGCAGCAAAGAGTGGACATTTGTCTATTTGGGGGGTTTCATTATTGCTTTGTTTTTACAGTCATGGATTTTACATTCTTTAACAGTCATTTAACTGCATGAAGAGCAGCTATGTTAGAATAGTCATAGTCAGCCACATTTACAAAATCTTTTTTTCCTGCTTATTTAATGTATTGCTTTAGACTGATGCACGATAGTCTGTACTTTAAGATTTAGTCTAAGAGTTGGCAAATATCTGTGGATCGTTATTAATTCACTGGATTCAATATTCTTCAGAAAAAGATTAAATACTTCATTAGAGATAGAAATCAGATTGAGTTCTAAGGCTAATTCCAGCCCTCAGATATATACAACTCACTAGGAAAACACTGTCTACTCCTCTTGCAAAAGAATTACCCAGTGAATTCCACATTAATTCTTCCAGTTGCATCTCTTCACTAACCTTTAGTGTGTTCATGCACAATCAGGAAAAATATACCCAGACCACCAAATTTCTGCAATTTTGCAACAATCTACAATCAGGTAATTATTTATTTCCCCAGGCATAGTACTTCAGTGCGTGACCAGTTCATACATAATCTGAGAGGCTAATGTTAGTTGGTCAGTAAACAGACTAATCATTGAGCCATTTACCTGGTGAATAACTGATATAACACCCAACCAGAATACCTTATTTCTTCCACTGTTTCTGTCTAGCCAGACTCCTATATATACTTCTGGGGAAATTCTGCGCCAAAAAAAAAATTAAAAATTCTGCACACAATATTTTAAAATTCTGCGTATTTTATTTGTAAAAAAAATAACACAATATAATCACATCAATTTCAATTATTTTTGGTAATTTATTTCAAAAGACCTGTCATCGAGTATGTCTTTAACAATACAGACAGCAAAAAAGATTCAGGAAATGTTTTTTGACAAATAGATTCCTTAGTAGGCATATTAATCCAGAACTCTGAGTAATAATTCATTTAAACTACAATACAGAACCATATTTCCCACACCCGACAGAAGCAGTGCAAAGGCTTGGGGGAGTCATGGGTAACGGAGGAGCTATGGGTGAGGGAAGTAAATTGTTGGGAAAGAGCCTGGGTGTGAATTTGGGAGGGTTGTTAGGTATGGGTGGGAAAAGTATGGAACAGGGTTATTTTGGGGGGGGGGGGGAGGGGAGAGGAGAGATTGCTAGGGAGCTTCCCCCATGCAGACCCTGGCCGACCCCTAGCCTCTCCCATTCAGTTAGGCACATCTGCCTGTCCCCATGTGTCTTTGCCCCCCGTCAATGTGTCTCTCCACCCCCAGACACCTACCCCCCATCACCATGTGGCCCTGCACCCCCTTATGTCCTTATGTGCCTCCCCGTGTCCCTGTACCCCCACCCAGCCATCCCTTGTAGCTCTGCACCCCTCCCACACCACCATGTGGCCCTGTGCCTCCACTCCCATTCAGCCCCTGCCCCAGTCTGTCCTCTCTCACTAGCCCTTATGAGCCCCTGTCTGACCCCCACCCCCAGCACCCCATGCTCTCCCCATAGCCCCTGTCTCCTAACCTGGCCCACTGTTAAGAAGCCAGGCTCTCTCTCTTCCCTAACTGGTGGGCAGCTGCTGCTTTGTTCTATCGCCACAGCGCCATCAGGTGGGCAAAACATGGAAGTGCAAGAACATTTTGGCAGAAGCTTTTTTCTTCACAAAAAATTAAAAATATGCAGGGCTCATTAAGTATGCACATGCGCAGTAGCGCAGAATTTCCCCAGGACTGTATATATAGAGTACCTTGAGAAGTTCATGAAGCCATAATAGTTACATAGCAGTCAGAACTCCAACAAGTATTTCTATTCTTTGTTAAACCATTCTGTTACATACACATCAGGTGCTGGTGGTCTCAATTTAGCCTATTAAATAACCAAATAAAACCCTTTAAGCCATTTACTAAAGTAGCATACAAGAAGTGAAGGATACTGTAAAGGCTATGGGTTTCTCACCATGAGATTTCAATAACTAAATGCTTAAATTTGTAAGTGACTTAGTACTAGCTGTAGAAGCCAGGCTGACATATCTGGAGAATGAAGTTTTAACGATTCAAAGATTCTGAACACCACATGGCAGCACAAGATTCCCCAAGTTGCCTCACCAGTGTGTGTGCCTCAGCCATGACACAGAAAGGGTAGATGGTTTCCGAACCTGTTCAATTATTCAATTCTCCGCCAAAAGGAGAGACAGTTGTGGTAATTTTGTAATGTGGATAGCTTCCCACTATAAACTAGAAAGATCACCAAACCATTTCATACAGGCCACCACAGAGCTCTCTCTACTAATTTGGGCTGGATTCTCTCAGGTGACCTAAAAGGCGACTCTCTCTGTTTTACCTAATAAGAGCCATTATGCCTCCTGATAACTACTCTATTTTCTTGAAGTTTTAAGACTTATTTAACCAAGGAAAGCATTTCATAACATTCAGTGTTGTAAGTGTATATGGCTGTAAAAGAGAAAAGATGACAAATTGCTGCTCCTACAGTTTAGAGCTTAAAAAACAAAAAGCAAACCAAAAAACCCACCTCGATTAGTGTGGCTGAATCTCTTCATTTTACAACTGTTTAGATGAACAAATAGGGTTGTGCTGAATCACCAACAATAGCCCTGCAATTCCCAGAAAATTGAGCCAACTGTGCACAACAAAAGTCATCACTCTACCTTGTCCGATTTCACATAACATTTTGAACTTTCAGTTTAAGAAGTATCCTTCAACATGTATCAATTAAATTGCATAGGAAAAAGTGTAGTTAAAAATGCGCATTACTAAGCTGCAAAGTTAACATATACAGTAGTTAACAGTGTATGAAACTGACAGCATGGGAAGTCAAGTGTCAGATGTTATAATCTTGTTTCCATTCTATTTTAATAGAAGTTTATGAAGACAAAATCTTTATTCAACAAGAACAGCATGTGCACACATGTCCAAGAAACAAAGCTGGCAGGTCTAATTTTAGGCCTACCAGCCTCAACAGCACCTAAGCGGAGTAGCTTGCCTGTGCTTATCATTACATCTGTTAGAACATATCCTCTCATCCTCAAAAGCAGTACGTAATCTGCGCATGCCAAGAAGAAAAATACTACCATTTCCAAAAAGGCTATTTTGTGCATGATCTTCATCCTCTCTAAAGGAACTTCCTTTATATAAGTGTTCAATAACAGGACCACCTTAGTGACCATGAAAACCCATTTCACAAGGCGGATCCATTCTGCCATCTCTGACTCTTGCTTTGTTGCAGTTTGACCGCACGTGAAATCCGTTTTATTACTGTTAATTTTCCCTGAAATATGCAATTTAAAATGGTTCTAATACTTTTTTTAAAACTTTATATAGTGTATTAAGTTCAAAGCACCATAAGAAGTGAGCCAACCCTTAAAATTTCTAAAAAGTAGGTAAGTATGAAGTGTTCCTTGTACAGATAGACATTCTCTTCTGTACTTCAGTTTTTCTGTGTCTAAGGCCACGTTAAGAGTCAGTAACCAAACTAGGATTAGAACTCTCAACATCTCGACTCCCCAATCCATGCTCATTTCTTCAGATCATATTGCTTACCAGCACCCAAAACAAGTTGAATTTTTTTGTTTGTTTCTGAAGCTTTCTTCAGCCTACTGTAACAAAATTAAAAACTTAAGAGCACAAAATGTAACCTCACTCCAGAATACCAATATTTAGAAAAAATAAAATATTCTTAACCTGGATTATTATATATTTTTAGCTGCTACTTTAGTTAGAATTCCAGTGTGTGTCTCCCCACTCCACCTCTCAGGAAAATGCACCTGGGTGTTTGGATATATTTTGAAGAGTACACTTTTTTCACTCTTATTTCTTAATGGAGACTTGTGAATCCCACTCCCACCTCACACAGAGTTAAGTTAAACTTGAGGGCTGTCAAGTTGTTGGAAGAGGAAATAATTAGAAACAGAATACAGGAGCCCTGATGCTGTCTCAGATTTGCTGTGTTATCTTGAACATGGATATGTCATTTAACCTCTGTGCCTCAATTTCCACCTCTACAATAAGAGGATAGAACACTTCGCTACATCAAAGGAAAAACCTGGAGGGTCCTCTCATTCACTATTTGGAAGTTTGAAAGTTGTACAAGAGGGCCTTGCTATGGGCTTTTGCCAGCAATATTAATCCAACCAGATTCTTATTTGCCAGCTGATTCATAGTTGATTTTTTGGGGAAGGAGATAACAGTGAAGCTTACAAGAATCATTCATTTTCATATTACTTTCGCCCATAACAAGCAGAGGCAGCGTATGAGTCTGCAGAGAAGGAAACACAATAAAAAGTTTTAGAGTAAGCTGCCCCAGGGCAAAGACTATGCCTTCTTTTGTGTTTGTAGACTCACCTGGCAGACCGTTGGCACTACAGGAAACAATGTAAGACACATGCAGAAACAACACTAAAATGTCAGATTTGGATACAAAAGCAAGGAAACCCAACTTTAAGGCTATCACTACCCTTAAATAACTCAACTATGTTGTAGCACTTTCACACAAAAGACCACCACTTTCCTGACAATTAACCATATCTAGACTCAATGATTTGAGCTAAAAGCAGAACAGTAACAATACTAGATTTGCGTCTTTAGCTCCTTTAAAAAAAAAAAAAATCTATTTTCAGATTAGTTCAAAAGAAACTAGCAGAGAAACACTTGCTAATTTAATGTTCCAATGGCACTGATAAGAGACTATGGAACAAGTTTGGAGATGACGACAAATTTCCCAATCCAGATACTTGTAGCTAATGTGAAACAAGTTGGTGGTCTCAGTCTACAGGTACATGTCACAAACCACTAAAATTAACACTAACAGAGCTGCAAAGGACTGAAGCAACATGGAACATCCCTCCAGGTCAGGGTTGAGGCATGTTAACAGAAGGGGGGGGGGGAGAGGAAACTGGCACTGCTGATGTCTGTGCTGTAACTGTTTTGTGGCTAAATAGCAGACTATGAGCACCACTGCCATCAAGCCAACTCTTTCAACCAGCCCAGAGGCCCCTTATTAAAATAAAGGAAAAACAGAAACCTTGTTTTATTAAACAAAATTAGTCTATTGCATTAGTAAAAATTAGACCAATTTGAGAAACAAAATGTTGTGGCTCAGATTACTTCAGTATTCAGTCAGAATCCCAAATCATACCCACTAAACACACTCAAAAGACAGCCAATCCTCATGTTGCTTGCATTCTCAGGCAGCACACCAGCTGTTTACCCATTTGTTTTTATTGCAGATCTCCACCATACCATCTGTCAGTGCTTTCTGTAGCCACCAACCTGATTTTCAGAAGCACTGAGCACCCGCAGACTGCGGCTAGACTTGGAGGTGCTTAACATAACTGAAAATCATGCCCATGGACTACATCTTTGGTCTGAAATCAACACGAAATTCGATTAAGACAAGTACAAAGTACTTTACTCAGGGAGGAAAAATAAAATACACAACTACAAAATGGAGAATAATTGGCTGTGCAGTAGTACTGCTGACAAGGATCTGAGGGTATAGTGGATCACAAATTGACTATGAGCCAACAATGTGATGCAACTATGAAACAAGGCTAATATTGTGGGGTGTATTAGCAGGAGTCTCGTATGTAAGACGCAGGAGGTAACTGTCTTGCTTTTACTGACACTGGTGAGGCCTCAGCTGGAGTACTGTGTCCAGTTCCAGTTGCTACACTTTACGAAAGATGTGGACAAATTGGAGAGTCCACAGGAGAGCTACAAAGATTAGGTCAGGTTTTCTAAACCTTTTATGTAAGGAAAGGTTAGGAAACTAGGCATGTTTAGCCTTGAGAAAAGACTACTGAGGGAGGGACTGGAAAGTCTTCAAATTGTTAAGAGCTATTATAAAGAAGGAGAGCGATCAATTGTTCTCCATATCCACTGAAGGTAGGACAATAAGTAACAGGCTTTATCAGCAGCATGGGAGATTTAGGGTATGTCTTCATTACCCACGTTAAAACGCTGCCATGACTGTGTGCTCCAGTGCTGGGAGAGAGCTCTCTCAGCGGTGTAAAAAACTGCCCCCAGGAGGGGAGTGGCTCCCAGCGCTGTAGCACTGTCTACACTGCCACTTTACAGCGCTGAAACTTGCATCGCTCAGCGGTGTGTTTTTTCACACCCGTGAACGAGAAAGTTTCAGCGCTGTAAAGTGGCAGTGTAAACAAGGCCCTAGGTTAGATGATAGGAAAAACTTTCTAACTATAAGGGTACTTAAGCTCCGGGGGGAGGGATAGCTCAGTGGTTTGAGCATTGGCCTGCTAAACCCAGGGTTGTGAGTTCAATCCTTGAGGGGGCCACTTAGGGATCTGGGGCAAAATCTGTACTTGGTCCTGCTAGTGAAGGCAGGGGGCTGGACTCGATGACCTTTCAAGGTCCCTTCCAGTTCTAGGAGATAGGATATCTCCATTCATTAATTTATTTATTTAATAGGCTTCCAAGAGAAGTTGTGGAATACCTCAGCACTGGAGATTTTTAAGAACATGTTAAACAAACATCTGTCAAGAATAGTCTAGGTATATTTGGCTCTGCCTCAGCACAGAGGGATGGACTAGATGACTTCTCTAGGTTTCTTACAGCGCTACAGTTATTTGATTCTATAATCTTTAATGCCAAAGCTATTTGTTGATCTCTTCAGCACAAGAAGTGTTGGATGTTAAACGAAGAAAATGTGTGTTTGAAATTAAAGACCATCCATGATTTTAAGAAAATATTTCCAGTAGAACTAAAATGTCCCAGAATAAAGTAGATAGAGATATTTTAATAGAAAACAGTTATGTAATCATTAATATAACATGATGCTAGTTGCTGTACATGCACATCAGGGCCTGATAACTGGTGTATCTGAGCATTAGTGAACTATAAATAAACTATATTAAATAATTTAATTACTCAACTTTTCATAGTTTGAATTACAGATTTCTATGTAAAATAGTATTTTATCCAGTATCTGTCCTACATTATGTGCATTAGGTTGAAGAACATCTCAGTCCTGACCATAAAAGGCTTTAACACTCCAAATTATTGACTAGGCCTTCAAAAAACCCCACCACATAAAGCATGGGGATCAAACTCATTCAGAAGAGAGGTCTGAATTCCATTTTTTATTATGGTCAAAGGGTGGGCGTAGAAATGTAGGACTCTCTACTACTTTAAATCGGCAGTATAACTCCCAGTTATGTCAATAGATTTGCACACAGATCATGAATAAAACTGTTTTTGTAGTCACTGAACTTTTAATTAGAGTTCCTTGCCATCAATTCAGTATCACTAACAATATCACTGTTTTAACTAGCAATTTTACTTGACTTATGGATCAATTGTTCACATTAATTCATCTACCCAAACTTAGTCAATGGAAAAATAAGGCAACCACTGTATCTGCTTTTTGTTTCTCTTCCTTCCCCATTCTCCTTTCTTGATTTCTCTTCTCTTTCCTGTGTTTATGTGCATCTTCTATTCTTCCCTCTGGATTTCTTTCACTACAGCAACTCCCAATTCCCACCCACCTTCTGTGGACTTCATTCCCATGCTCTTCCTCCATGTATCCCACTGAAATGATCAATAATGAAAGTTATTTTTGATGTTAGTATCATCATTGGTCTTTAGAACTGATAGCCTAATGAGATTAATAAAGGGTGAGGGAATTCAGCCTTAAGAGTTAGTTTCAGGTTGTCTGCAGAGTCAGGAAGACAACACTGCATTGATTTTTATTTGATTCACAGCTGGAAAATTACCTGCGTAATCGAAAGCTAGAAACTTAATTTTTCTTTAAAAAGCCTGGATTCTACAGTATTAATGTGTCATGCAGGCCACACATTTTTCAACCAGACACAAACTGTTCAATTTATTAAGGACACTATCCCGCACCAGTTGAAGTCAATGGAAGTTTTGGCATTAATACAGTAAGCCTAAAATAGTTCACTATAAAAAGTGTAACCTGTGAAAACTGCTATTAGTCTTATTAATAGAAAGAAGATAAACATTCACATCTGATGCTCTAGTTTTACTAACATTTCAAGATATTTGACTATATAAATCCCCTTGTTTGCCAAAATGGAGAAGCAGTTTTTAATTTTGTTTCCAGTTTTTAAACAGACTATTCACCTCTCTTTTATAGAGGGCTTAAAAAAAAAACACACTTGCTAAGAATGATTAGATATCTTTTCCAGGTAAATCCTATCAAGTTTGCAGAATTTAAGTTTTCATGTAAGAAAAATATTAAGTGTCTGGCCATATGGTTAAAATTACCTTCGCATTTAACCAATTAATTGCTGTATTAAGCCTACACTATGATGGATCCGATCCCCTCCTGATACTAAGAGCCTTAACAAGCTACAATACAGTGAAAAAGTTCTTGCCAGTTTTCACAGCTACAATCCAGAATCCTATGTGCAGCAGTGAAATTAACAAGAACTGAGTTAACATTTTGATACCCTTGCTTGTGGAAAGCTCTGAACAGCAAGAGGGCAGGCACTGATTCTACTCCATAGGAAGGAGGACAAACTGAAGTTAGAAAAGTGATAAAGCAGTATATAAACAATCTCCTCTCACATTAGCCAGGGACTCTGGGATGGAAATCTTGGGAAAGGGAGTGAAAGAACACTCCTTTCTTCCAGGACCCAGAAATATTGGCGAAACCTCATGCTTATAGAAACCAATTAGGCTTCAGGTTGATATAAATGATGGAATCCCATCATAGTCCAGGAACAGCAGGTTTTCTCCTCCCCCCAGCAGTTTAGGTGAAGTATGGGGAAATATCTGGCTTCTCATCTGGGCTTTGCTCCAGATAATGTTCCTCAACTTTCATCTGGGACTTTGGCTAGAAGGCTTAGTAGCCCTCTGGTACTAAGTATCTGGTAAGACTTCAAAGACCCACATGAATTGTGGCAGGGGAAAAGGGAGAAGATGGGATAAACTAGAGAAATACAATATGGAGAGACTAAAAAATAAGGTAGAGAACACGAGTGGAAATACATGGGGTGAAAGAGAAAAGACACTGAATAAGATAATGCAGGACAAGTGATAACTTTACATGCTATTATTGGAAAAGACATGGAGTGAGCAAGGAAAGGTATAACAAAAGCAAGAGATATATAATTAACTTTTTAAAGCTTTAATAAATAAGAATTTAATTAGCATGTTTTAAATACAGTTTAGCAAGTATTTTTATTTAAATTGCAGGAGTCGTGGTTTTGAGAGAGTATTAGCCATACAAGTATATAATCAGAAAGCTGTACTGGAGTTACAAATCAGTTTAAAAACAATTTTGTTAAACCAGAGCAAAACCCTGTGCAGACAATCTTATTTTGATTTAAAAGCAGGTTATTTTGGTTTAGCTTAAATCTATAAAGAATCTACTTCACCCAAATCAATATGAGCCATTCAAACTGAAATAAAACTGTATGTAAGGGGTTTTGCTCTGGATTAAATACACTGACTTAACATCATTGGTTAAACCAGTACAAGTTTGCATGCAGATAAAGCCACAGTCAGTCCTCAGAAAAATGGTCACTGGGTAAATTTTTCAATTCTTCTTCTTTTATATTTAGACAACGGAGCCCTGAACCTAATAAGGTTATAGAAGTAACGGATAGTCCAGATAGTTAGGGGTACTAGCCTGGGACTCAGGAGACCTGGGTTTAATTCCCTACTCTACCACAGACTTTCTACAAGGTCTTGGACAAGTCATTCTCTGAGAGTCAATCCTCATCTGTAAAATGGGATAACAGCACTTCACCTCCTTCTATCCCATAAGGGTGTTTGAGGATAAACAGATTGTACTCAGATACTGCAGTAACACAGGCTGTGCAAGTACCTAAGCTAAAGAGCATCAGCAATGCAGTTTTTAATAAGAGTTAACTTAAAACCCCACAGTTTCTCTCCGTTATAGGATAATCATGCTCAGCATAACTGGCGCCTCGTGGTGCTGGTGCTATACATGTCACGGAGTTTACAGTCCATTGAGTTTACTCATTATATATTCCAACAGCTGCACACAAAGAAACTACAGTGAAGACCAAGATCAGGAGAGCTCCCTATAAAGTTGTGTAACCGGTGAAAACTACGTTCAACCGGATGGTTAAGACTTCTATTCAGTGTGGCTTTGGTCAGGCTGAAGCGGAGAGACCGGCACCGGGGTGGGACTGGCGAAGCCAGCACCGCCTGGGGAGCGGAGCGGGATGCTCCGGGGCTAGCCAACGCTGCAGAGTAACGTCACCAGCCCGCTGGTCGGTCCACCGGGCCCGCCGAACCCCAGCCCGCCTGGGGCCGGGATCCCGCTCCCACCACCCCCCTTCGTTACCGCTCCCGGACTACCTGGGGCGCTTCGCCGGCTACGCCAGCCCCGAGGCCCCGCGGGCCGGGCCGCCCCTTCCTGGAGCGCTTCCCCGGACCCCCCCGGCTCCCTCAGCTCCCCAGTCCCCGCGGGCCGGGCCGCGCCGCGCCGCACCTTCTTGTAGTGCTTCCCCAGCCAGACCCGCACCGCGTCCAGCTGGGACACCGTCTCCGGGCTCTCCCAGAACTTGCCCGTGGGGCCGCCGTCCTTCCGCCGCGATACGGACAGTGCCGCCAGCCCCGCCGCCGCCCCGGGGCCGGGGCCGCCACCTGCAGTCACTGCCGCTGCCATTGTTACCCTCGCCGAGCGCCGCCACCGCGGCCCTGCGCCTCCCACTCGCCTCCCTCCGCGCATGCGCCGAGCCCCGTACGCTCCGCCCCTTGGAGCATGCTCGGGAATACCGCTCCCTGCCCCCGCCACCGCCGTGCACGCGCCGGTTCCCCACCCCCCCCCACGCGCCGCCACCGCCTGTGCGTCGGCACCCTGGACCGCGCGCCACGCACGCTCCAGAAGCCTGCTATCTCTGCGCATGCGCTAGTTTCCCACTCTCCCCCCCCTCCGTGTACACTCGCTTGTGAGATCCAGTCTAACCTTTAACGCATGCCCCTCCCCCAACCCTGCTGTGCACGCATGCGTCAAACCTCAACCGCCCCGCACGGGTCGCACGATGCCTGTACGCATGCGCCCGCTAATCCAAGCCGCTCATGGCGCGCTTTGCGCATGTGCCATTTGGACACTGATGGGGAGGGGGCTGGAGCTTCGGTTGCTGAGATTCCCAGCCTCGTTCTCGCTCAGACGCTGTCGGGCCATGCAGTGTCATGCCGCACGCGCCGTGGGCGGGAACGGGGGGCTTGTCCGGGCAGCCTGAAAACGGCAGTTTCCCGCCTCGCGAGGGCGCGCGACGCCCGCCTGGCGCTTTGGGCGAGCGCGGTGTCTCGCTTAGCCAAGCCCGGGAGCCAGACGCTGGGTCCCGCGCTCCTCAGAGGTCGCCCGCGCGGGCCAGGCACGGCGTCGGCTCCGCCCGCGGGCCGCTGTCTCCTGTGCTGAGGGGACTGGTGGCAGTATAAGGTTGTTATCCCGGGGGGGGGACCACGCCCTGCCTGGGGGTCGAGGCATAGCTGGGTGCCAGGGTGACCCGATGTCCCGATTTTATAGGGGCAGTCCTGATATTTGGGGCTTTGCCTTATATAGGTGCCTCTTACCCCCCATCCCCTACTGGGTGCTGACACTCAGGAGCCGTAGTTCTGGCCCTAGAGGCCCACTGGTCACAGACTCAGCTGCCCGTCACTATCCTTGTCCTGCCCCTTCCATCCCCTGGCTTCATCCCCTAATCCCAGTCCCTTTGCCCAGCCAGGCCTAATCATCCCTGCTCCAGCTCTGAGTCCTGCTTCCCTCTCCCTATGTCCCCTCCCAGTTCCCCCCTCCTGGCTGCTCATCTGGTCTCTCTCCCCCCACTTCTGGCTCCTAGGCTCATAGACTTTAAGGCAGTGGTGCCCAAACTATGGGGCATGCCCCCCTAGGGGGTACCAAGGAACGTGGGAGGGGGCGCAGCAGGGGGCAGGGAGGGAGTGCCACCCAGCCCTGCTCTGCCCCCAGCTCCACTCCGGCCCTGCTCCTGGCCTCAGCCCCTGGCTGTGGTCCCAGCTGCAGTGCTTGCCATGTTCCTGGCCACAGCTCAAGGGGGTTGCGGACTGGGTAAGGGGAGGGGGAGCGTGACCAAAAAGTTTGGGGACCACTGCTTTAAGGTCAGATGGGACCATTGTGATCATCAAGTCTGACCCCCTCCTGTACATTGCGGGCCACTGAATCTCAGCCACCCACTCCTGTAATATACCCCTAACTTCTGGCTGAGTTATTGAAATCCTTAAATCATGGTTTAAAGACTTCAAGTTACAGAGAATCTGTCAGTTAAGCTAGTTTAAACCTACCTGTGACCTATGCACCATGCTGCAGAGGAAGGCAAAAAACACCAGGGTCTCTGCCAATCTGATCCAGGGAAAAATTCCTTCCTCTCTGACCCCAAATATGGTGATCAGTTTGCCCTGAGCATGTGGGCAAGACCCACTAGGTAGCTATCAGGGAAAGAATTCGCTGTAGAACTCAGGGCTTGTCTCTATTTACGGCTAACTCAGCACTGCTGTGATCGATGCAGTGGTGTGGAGTTAGCGGGTTTGGTGAAGGCAAGCTAAGTCGATGGCAGAGCACTCTCCCCTCGACTTCTGTGCTCCACCTCCCCGAGAGGCGGAAGGTAAGTTGTCAGCAGAGCGTCTCCTGTCGATGTAGTGCGGTGTAGACAACGCTGTAAATTGACCTAAATTACATAGACTTCGGTTACATAACTTATGTAACTGAAGTAATGTAACTTAGGTCGATTTACAGCTTTAGTGTAGACCAGCCCTCAGAACCTTCCCCATCTAGAGTCCAATCTCATTTCTAGTCCCCCTCTCTAGGCTCCTCAGGCTGCTGGGGGACTGAGCCCAGCCTTTCATACTGACCCATTTTGTTTCCTTGTATTCTTTCATCAGCTTCTCTTTATCCCTGTCTTGGCTTAGATTGTAAATTCTCTGGAGCAGGGACTGTCTTTTTGTACAGCACCTAGCACAGTGGGGTCTTGGTCCATGACTATGGCACCTAAGCACTACAGTAATACAAATAATCATTATCCAGTCTCAGTCTCCTTACACACTGCTTCCCTGGCTCTTTGCCCAGCCAGTCCCAGTCTCCCTCTAGTTCCTTGTCCAATCTGTTTTAGTGTTTCCCCACAGCCAACTGGCTCCCTCCATTTCACCTACTGGCTTCAAGTCCTAGGCTCCCTCCCCCAATGCTAGGCACAGTCTTTCTAGTTTCTCTTTTCCCCACTTCCAGTCCCAGTCTGACCAGACTCTTTATCCCAATCTAGTCCTTTCTCTGTCCTGGCTTTTGTTCCCTCTGCATTCAAATCAGATGGCTGCCTGGGTGCCATGAAAGGATCATGTAGTCACAGCGCACAGAACAGACAGGCTCCCTGCTCTCAGTTCTCATGCCCGGATCCATCACCAATGGGAGCAGCCACTGAGGAAAAGACTGGCTTCACCTCTAGTCCTGGGCTGGAGGGAACATACTTGATCAGTCTGAAGGGATTGCTTATGTGAATCCAGTCACACCAGGAGCACCGAGAGACTCAGGCATGCTCCGTGAGGATGGAATCTTTGGAGATTTTAGCTGTTAAATATCAAAGATACTTATACTGAGAATGTGTGAACTGTGAGTTATCAAAGACTTAACTTGCCCATGTATGGGTGGATTTTCACCCCATGGCAAAAGGAACATCCATGCCCCAAAGGCAACTCTCCTATCAAATTTCAAGTACCTGTTCCAAAACAGTGAGTGCTACAGTTGTTCAAAAAGGATCAACAAAATGGGTTAATTTATTTTAAAAGTCCCACCCACATACTCCAGAATTCCCCAGTACATTCCAAATCATATTTTAAATTGTTCAAGTCCCAACAGTCCATCAGCACACCAAGACAGCTCTGGCATCTCTCACCACAATCCATTTCTCTGGGATAGGTCTAGCATCTCTCATTGCACCTCACCCCAGCCCCTCTATCTGGACTGTTTCTCTGCTTAATTTTCAGTTTTGGAGACATCAGTGGGCTCACTTCTACATCAGCCTTCATCCTTCTCTGGTCCTCTAGCTTCAGCTCTCCACCTCGGAGAGCCTTCAGCTCTCTCCAGCCACCAGTCTCTGGTCAAGGGAAATTTGTAGGTGACTCTCTGGCTGCCTGATCTGGCTCCACTAGGAAAGTCTCATCACTTCCTTCACGGCCATCCCCTCCCTGAAGTCCTCAGCATAGTTTTCTGTTCTTGGGAACTCCCTCTCTGGGCTCAGAGTTCTAAACTCTCTTTCAGGGCATCTCCTACATGAGGAAACTAGACAGTGGCTTGTGGACTCTCTTGCGTTTAGGGTGTTTCTCATTTGTAACTCTGAGGGATAACACTCCCTCCTCATTACACCACACTAAGACACATCTGGATTGGAACAGGAATGGTGAGCCTGATTTAACTTAAGGGGCAGCTATCCTGTTACATTTACATTACCTTAGAGTAAAACTTGCTGTCCAATGACAAGCTCTGGCTAGTGCAGAAGATGTCCATTCACCTCTGAGTGGTGCAAACAAGTATGAACATAATGTGGGTGTCAATTCTATACTTGATTCTCCATTTGTTTCTGATGTCAGTCAAGGTGTCCATTATGCTAGAAAGCCATGAACGATCTGGGATCCAGTTCCCTGAAAGATGTTTCTCATCTATAGGCTGCTGAAGGTCTAGTTTCTGGATCCTCCCCATTTGAACACTCTGGGCCCAATTCTCTTGTGATATGGCCTTTTGCATGGCTCAATGGGGCTGTAATTTCAGCTTAACCAGCTACCTGTTAATTTTCCTATCATAGAGGGGAATCCACTGATGATATAGAACCAGCACAACAGTTCTATGCACCCCACCCCCAACCACCATCATTGGGGAAAAAAGGCCAGAGTTCATCTTCACTCTTGCTCTTCCCAGCTGCAACAACAGATGCTGCTCTGATTTGCACAGAGGGCTGATCTGGCCCAATATATGCAAAAACAGCAAAAACTCCATTAGCCTCTCCCACTATTCCTGTGCCAGAGTTTGCCTCCCCATTGAGGACAGGTCTTTCTTAGTGACAGGCTCCTTGTGTGTGGAACCAGTTCTCCATAACAGTCTATCAGGTACTCCTGGGGGAATTCTGCGCCATACATTTAAAAATTCAGCACACAATATTTTAAAATTCTGCACATTTTTTGTCAAAATAACACTATATCATTATTCCAGTTTCAATAATTTTGGTAATTTATTTCAAAATACCTGTCAGCAACTATGTCTGTAACAATACATACACACACAAAAATTCCCCCCAGAAGTAGAGAGTTAAAGAAATCCTTACAACAACCCAGTTCCTGTTTCTCTGCCCCTCCCCTTCAGAGCCCAGCCGGGGGGCCAAACACTCACACCCCCTCTGCCCCAGAGCCCAGCCATGGGCCCCCCCAGCCCAGACACTCTCACCACCCCCTCCAGAGCCCAGCCGCAGTCCCCCCATCCCAGACACTTACATCCCCTACCCCCCCAGATGCCAGCCGCGGCCCTGACACTCATACCTCTGCCCCCCAGAGCTCCGGGATCTAGAGGGAGAAACAGCCTGATGCTGGATCTCCAGCTTGCACGGAGATTCCTACCTGCCGCCGCCGCCTCCTTCCTTCAGGGTGCGCTGGGAACTGCAGCTGCTGGGAACCCTCTAGTTCCCTCCCCTCTCCTCGGCCTTGTCTTCTATTTGTGAGCTGGGCTCTGCTGGGTCCAGCGGTCCCTAGTGGCAGCCAACATCTCTGCAGCCCATTTCTGGGGGGAGGGGAAAGGAAATTCTATGCGCACAACATTAATTTTTGCAAAATTCTGCATTGTGCAGTGGCGCAGAATTCCCCCAGGAGTAGTCAGAGCTCAAAGCTGCTGAACTTCAGGACACAATATGAAACCCATATGATTTATTTAGTACTGAGTAACTTTGTTTTGTGTACTTATCTTTGTAATTAGTGTGTCTAGATGTCCTAGGGATCAATGCTCCAGAAATCAGTATAACAATAAAACAACTCGAACAGTTCTGTGGTGGGAGAAGTTCCCACCCCATCAGGAAGGGGTTAACGCGATCCTCTGGGCACAATCAGCTGCAACCCAGGCTTGCTGAACCTAGAGAAGGATTTAAAAAACAAAAAACAAACAGGGATCCAAGCTCGGGGGAAGGTGCACCTCAGAGGGAAGTAGAACTGGGACAGAGAGCTTTCTGAACCCACCATACGGCTGCTGATGGCCCTCTGGACAAGTAGAGGGATTCTCCTTTATTTTCTGTAGAGCCCAGGAAGCTCAGCCTGGGCCCATTAGCCTCATAAAAGCCTAGAGAACTTAGACCTAGCTCAGGGGCTGTTGATCAGTTGCTTGGCAAGGAGAGTAGGATGAACCTAAACTGTGGGCTGTAAGACTGACTGCTCCACCTTACCTTATTCACTTGGACCTGGGGGAGGAGAGAATTGTCTCCCTGATAGTGGTAGCTGGAAATAGACCATTCTTTTCATGCCCTGCTCCAGAAGAAGCTGGTGAGGGGAGAAACAGCACCTGTACCCACCCCAAAGGGGGTGCTCTAGAGGTAAAGCCTATGACAGGCTCCCAGTTGCCAATGAAGCTTCTGATTCGAACAGCTTGTCTCTTAATTCTTGCATGAAGTACAAGAGAACCTCAGAGTTATGAACACAAGAGTTACGAACTGACTGGTCGACCATACATTTCGTTTGGAACTGGAAGTATGCAATCAGGCAGCAGTACAGACCCAAAAAAAGCAAATACAGTACAGTAAATCCTCACTTAATGTTGTAATTATATTCCTGAAAAATGCTACTTTAAGCAAAATGATGTTAAGTGAATCCGATTTCCCCATAAGAATTAATGTAAAGGGGGAGGGGTGCTAGGTTCCAAGGAAATTTTTTTCACTAGACAAAAGACATTATATACATATACAGTATAAGTTTTAAACAATTTAATACTGTACTCACCAATGATGTTTGTGAAGCTTGATTGAGGCAGGGGCGTAGTAGGGTTGGGCATGGGGACTTGCCCCGCTGTGCCCGCCTGGCGCTCCTGCCAGGGAGCAGGGGCTTGCCCGCTCCCCAGCTGGAATGCCAGGTGGGCGGAGTGGGGTAAGCCCCCGCTCCCCAGCTGGAATGCCGGGCGGGCGAGCCAAACAACCATATAACAGAACATTGCGTGACCTTAAACGAGTATGTCCTCTAATAGATCAGCAACCTAATAACGAAACAGTGTTAACTGGGACGACTTTACTTGAGGAGTTACTGTACGGTACTGTGTTAAATGTGAACTACTTAAAAAAAGGGAAAGTTTAAAAGGAAAGATTTGACAATGTAAGGAAACTGCTGGTTTCATTTAAATTAAGATGGTTAAAAGCAGCATGTTTCTTCTGCATAGTAAAGTTTTAAAACTCTATTAAGTCAATGTTCAGTTGTAAACTTTAGAAAGAACAACCATAAAATTTTGTTCAGTTACAAACATTTCAGAGTTACAAACAATCTCCGTTCCCAAGGTGTTTGTAAATCTGAGGTTCTACTGGACCCTGCTGTTCGAATAGTAGCAGAGGGGAAGCGACTATTGTCCCCAGCACATGCTATTTCCTCTGCTGTGGCTGCCTAAGCACAGCTGTAGGAGTTCAGTAGGTGACATTCATGAGTGGCGGGTATAACAGGCCAGGGGAGGCTAAGCTGCTGCCGACTCGCCACTGGGCTGAGGTGGCCATGCCTCTTCCCTCCCTGCTTCGCCCCTTCCCCAAGTCCCCCACTGCCTGCTGTTGCTGCTGCCTGGTGTTTCTTCCTCCTCTCCATCCCTTCCCCTCTGGAAGTCCTGGAGGGGGTGGGCAGGCGGATCTCACGGCAGGTGGGCAGGGGGGGGGTCTGGCAGGGGTGGGAGGACGTGGGCGGGGGGCCTCACAGTGGGTGATGGGGTCTGGCGGGCGGGGAGGGGGGGGGGGGGCGGGTCTCACGGTGGGGGGGGGGGTCTGGCAGAAGAGGGAGGAGGTGGGTGGTGGGGCCTGGCGGGGGTTAGGTGAGTGGCAGACAGGCAGGGGGTCTGGCAGGGGGTGAGGAGGCAGGCTGGCTGGCGTGGGAGTCTTGCAGCGGGCAGGGGGTATGGAGGAGGCGGGCAGGTGGGGGTGGTCTGGCGGGGGTCTGAGGAGTTGGGTGGAGGAGTGAGGAGGCTAGCGATAGGCAGACAGGTAGTCTGGCAGGCGGTGAGGGGGCAGGTGGGGGGTGGTCTGGTGGAGGAGTGAGGAGGCGAGCGACAGGCAGGCGGGGAGATGTGGGGGGGGGGGGGGGGCAGGGAATCTCTGGAGGGGGGGGGGGGGGGGGGGGGAGGGGGGGAGCAGGGGGGGGAGGCTGGGGGCCAGGGGCAAAGAGTTGGGACAGGGAGCAAACCTCCCCATCCATGGTGACATTTATGGACAACGATGATACCTTGTAGAAGCTCCCAGGAAAAATAGAATTAACTGAGGATCTTTCATCAGAGGGTGATTTTCTCCACAACAAGCACTGAGCAGAGGGCCTGATATCTTTCTATTCACTTAAAAGTATGAGACTCTTGGCCTTTTCAGACTATGAGAGAGTTCTTTGCTGCTAAGGTTAGTTTTATAAGATAGGTTGAAGTAGGGTTGCACAGTGCTTTGAAAAAGGAAAGTGCTGTAAAAGTGCTAATTATTTCACGTTTCAGTGGGTGGGTAATGAGAGAAGATGTTTGATTTGACATCTTAGAGCAGGGGTCAGCAACCTTTCAGAAGCGGTGTGCTGAGTCTTCATTATTCACTTTAATTTAAGGTTTCACGTGCTGGTAGTACATTTTAATGTTTTTTAGAAGGTCTCTCTCTATAACTATATATTATATAACTAAACTATTGTTGTATTGTAAAATAAACAAGGTTTTCAAAATGTTTAAGAAGCTTCATTTAAAATTAAATTAAAATGTTGATCTTACACCGCCGGCCCGCTGCTGGTCTGGGGTTCTGTTCACCTAGGCCGGCGCGGGCTGAGCGGGGTCTGCGGCAGGGACCCCAGACCGGCAGTGGGCTGAGCGGCTCAGCCCGCTGCCACTCAGGGGTTCCATCTGTCGACTCCTGCCAGCCGGGATCCCAGCTTCCAGATCCGCTCAGCCTGCTGCAGGTCTTGGGTCCCGGCCCTGCCCACATACAGTGGGTACCTACCTTCTCCCTGGTTCTGGCCCATTCTCTTCCTCTCTGTCTGCACTGAGCATAGGGCGGGGGGTGAAGGAGCAGGCTGAGGGTTGGGGTGTAGGGTCTGGCCAGGAGCTAGAATGAGGGAGGGGGCTCAGGGTTGGGGCAGGAGGTTTGGGTGTGGAGTGCTTACCTGGGCAGCTCCCATTTGGTGCGAGGGGTGCAGGTGGGAATGTGGGGAGGGTGCAGGAGCTCCCATTTGGTGCTTGGGGGGGAATGTGGGGGGTGCAAGAGTCAGGGCAGAGGGCTGGGGGTATGTGAGGGGGTGCAGGTGTCAGGGCATGGGGTGTGGGGGACCTGGGTATGTGTGGGGGTGCCAGAGTCAGGGCTGGGGTTGGGGTGAAGGAGTCAAGCAGAGGGCTGGGTGTGTGTGATGGGGTATAAGGCTCAGGGCACGGGCCTGGGGTGTGTGTGGGGCTGCAGGGCTCAGGGCAGGGTGTGTGTGAGGGGGCTCAGGGCAGGGGCCTGGGGTGTGTGCCATAGGTTGCCGACCCATCTTAGAGCTTTGTAATCTTGATAAACTGAAAATGCTGCTCTGGTTTTGCTACAGGGCATTTTCCAAGTCATCTGCAATTTTTCTCATGACAACAAAGCTAGTCCCAGCCTGAACTCAGTTTTGCTGTTGAGAATATAGGCTAATTGATCTCTTCTGGTCTATTTGGATTGGTCACGAGATGTTTAACTATGACATTGAAATCCCAATTGGCAGATGGGGAGTATCTATGTAATCCCTTTTGGGCTTCCTTCATGATATTTGTATTAATGCTAACCTTAAGCATTTGAGAATCATAAGTAAGGTCCCAAGAAATCACAAGATGTAAAAAAAAAAAAAAAAAAAATCCCTTCTAGTTTCTGAGCTTTTGGGGTGCACTCAGGTCATGTCTTCTCCACAAACTTAAAAAAAAAATGAAATCTGAGATTCTCATGTAATTATTTGACTTCAGAAGCTGGGGTTTTAAGGAAATCAAATATTGCTAAGTTTACAATAAGATCACAAGAACTGGCACCATGGGATTAGAGTACCAGAGCTAAACTAATTAAAGGGTGTTGCTTTATTTTTTCCCAGTCCTAATACATATGTCAAAAGAGCCTATTCTGCCCTTTCATTTGCAGTTGTGAAGGGGAGTCTGGAATTGTGTGGTTTTGCTGTGCAGGGGTAGGTTACCCCAGGTCTGCAGAGGTCGCCCTCGCATGACATTTGCAATGGTAGTTGAGGAGGCAGAAGATCATCTGCTACATTATGTGCATTTGGTTCTTCTCCGCACTTGCATGGATGGTGGGAACAGTAAACTTACATAAGATCTGAGGCTACTCCGGCCATTAGGATAGCATACTGCTTATGAAGTATTTTAGCTTCTACACTTGCTTCCCAGTCCGGATATGGAGGAGGGAAGAATCCTTCCCACCCCCGCCACCCGTAGCAATCTTTACCATCCAGCTCAGTTTCTTTGGCTGAGTACTGGAGAGAACTTAGTGATTAGAAAAGGGGACTCTGAGCTAGGAGACGTAGATTCTGTTCACACCTGCAAGATTCCTTGACGAAAGCATGTATTTTATTAAAAAAAAAAAAATCACTACTTTTGGTTGCCCTGCATTAGACCCCCCCCCGGCCCAATTTTCAGAAGAGTTGTGTAACTACTGTTTCAACTCAATACTAGCTGTAGGTGTTCAGCACTTCTGAAATTCAGGCCTCACTATCCAGTTGGGCATCCAAAAATAGGGGACACTTGAAAATTTGGTTCTTAACGTCTGTTTCCTCTGTCTCAGTATCCCCAGTGAGAGAAGTCAGAATAACAGCCACCACCTTTATAAAATGCTTCAAGACCTATTCAGTGTGAAGACAGGCTGTAGCTCATTCGGAAACCTCCTCTTCGTCCAGGTGAGAATAAACTGGCTGTATTGCTTTGGATGGTTGCTGAATAACATAGCTTATAGACAGTAAACTTGGTGTGTGTGCATGGTTACATTGACAAACAATGGAAATTGAACCTAAAGCTAATTGTCACTGCCTTTCAGACAGGCCACCTCACCACAGTCAGCTGGGTGCTGTCTACACCAAGAGATCAGTCTAAGGGCATGTCTGCACTGTTATTACCGTGGTGGCTGATGTCCACACTATCCTCCTTCTGGCGGTGGTGTGCATCTTCACGAGGAGTGCTTCCACCAACTGAAGAGGGGCTGTGTGTGGGACTGGGTGCCAGAGCTCTCAGCTCTGCACAGCTCCCAGTTGGGGAATGGGCAGCTGCCTGGGATTTCTTGCCTCCGGCAGGGAGATCCACACCTGGAAGCCAGTCGGCTGCCATGCTTCTGGTGGGGATCATGGGTGGCCACCCAAGCCAGAAGCCGGCCTTAGAGTGGAGACCCAGAAGCAGCCCAGCTGGGGAGCCAGCTTTCTTGTCAAATTCACAGTGCCAGCAGATACATGAAATTGACAAGACAGCCCAAAGCCAATATCTGGCTTCTAACTCGACTGACATGAGTCCTGAGCCTCTCGTGGCGGTATAGTAGGTCACTTATATCAGCGGGAGCAAGGTTGCAGTGTAGACACTGACATAGGTTGACAAACTGCCTTAGGTTGACCTAACTGTGTAGCATAGGTGTGAAGGTGTGAACTTAAACAGAGACAATCCCTCTTATTTCAATTTACATCAGGATTATTTTGGTTTAGCAGAAATCAATTAGGAACAGGTTTAAACTAAACCAAATAAGCCACTCAAACAGAAATAGAAAGTGTCCACACAGGGAGTTGCACCACCTACGCTAAACTGTTTAATGAAATAGATGCAAATTTGCTTGTAGACAAAGCCTAAGCTTGATAGACATGGATACTTCTGACCACTAGATGTCACTAAAGCAGAGATTTTTCAGATAACTTTGTTGTAACCATGCTCTTAAACTGAGCTAGTGAATAGTGCAAGGGTATTCATAATCATTCACTTGTGTTCAAGATAGCAGGTTGATGCTACCATCTTAGTGTCCTTTTCTCTAGACTGGGATTCGCACCAACGTCTGAGTAATGGCTGTTCATGCAGCTACCCACATCCTTATGTGAACTGTCAAATTTTATGCATCAGTCTAGGCTCCCTGTCCAACCAGATATACCTGCCTTTTTAAAAAACAACAACAAAGTTTGTCATCTGGTCAGGAAGCAAAATATGGTATTAATCATATTCTATGATTAGCAATTTCTTAGAGCATGTAGTGCACAAGCACACATGCCAAACTACATTCACACCAAGTGTTCACATAGGAGTAAGGAAAACAATAAAAAAACACCCACTGTCCACAATTACATTGCTATCCTAAATACATTTAATTCTAGAGCTAGAGTCCCACAGGCTAGTTTTTGTCCCATTTTATTCTTGCAACTGCTTTCAGATTCTTACTTTACAGTTGTAGTAGCTATAGAAATATGGTTTGTTTAGGTCAAGGTGATCTTATAGTTTAGCCCATAGAATTAGGTCATTACTAGGGTCCTGATTTTCAGAAGTATTGAGCACCTGCATCTTCCATTGGATTTGTGGGTGTTCTGCCCTTCTGAAAGTTAAACCACTGGTCTGTACTGCTTAGCAAATGGCAGATTTACAGAGGGAGATGCAGGTTTCCTGAAGTGATGGAAAGAGAGACCAAGTAGGGATCCTTGCCAGGAACAACCCCCAAATCCACCCTACTTCCAGAAACCCTCACTGATCTCTGTCCTGTAGCTCCTGAGGTGACCTCATATTACTAGTAACAGCAGGGATTTATGGAGGAGATGTAAGCGAATTCTGCAGCTTACCTAGGAGAAAACTGTCCTGGAACTAGCATAGGGAATAAAATGTTGTGGGGAGGTTGGGTGATTTTTGTGGAAAGGGCCTTCTTAGCTTAGGGGAGATTAGAAGAAAAGAGTGAGTCTGCATGCTGAGTGGGGAGGAAAAGCTGTGAAATGGTTTACTCTTCACTTCCTTAGTGCAGTGCATTGGACGACTTGTTAACTGTCACAGCTATAAGGTTTCAAAAGAAAAGTTAAGTCTCAACTCATCATCCCTTCAGGTTGATGCTAAATGCATGCCTGGGGCTTGATGGATTGGGCACTAATGACTTTAGCTGCAGTACTTAAACTGCAGGTCTGTTTTCACAGGGTAAGTACAGAGATGGTCTGAGTAGTGATTGACTTTAGATGACCACGTTTCATCTTCAAACCACCATCATCACCCAGCTATTCCCATTAAGGGCAGTCTGGAGAAAAAAAAGTTACTCACTTTCTCATAACTGTTGTTCTTTGAGATGTGTTGCTCATGTCGATCCCAGTTAGGTGTGCGCGTACTGCGTGCAGAATCATCGGAAAGTTTTCCCCTAGCAGCACCCATCGGGTTGGCTGTGGAGCCCGCTGGAGTGGCACCACCGTGGTGCTCAATATATGACCCTGCTGACCTGGTGCCTCCTCAGTTCCTTCCTGCCAGCTACTCTGACAGAGAGGAAGGCAGGTGGGTCTGGAATGGACATGAGCAACACATCTCAAAGAGCAACAGTTCTTGGTACAAGTAACGTTTTTTTCTCCGAGTACTTGCTCATGTTGATTCCAGTTAGCTGACTCCCAAGCCTTACCTCAGAAGTGGGGTCAGAGTTATGGAATCACAGAGCGGAGCTCTGCTCTGCCGAAAACTGCGTCATCTCTAGTGTGCTGGGTAATGGCATAGTGAGCGGCGAAAGTGTGCATCGAGGACAACGTTGCCACCCTGCAGATCTCTTGAATTGGCACCTGGGCCAGGAACACCATTGAGGAGGCCTGCGCCCTTGTGGAATGCGCCATGGGTGCCAGGGCTGGAACATTGGCCAGTTCTTAGCAGGTGCGGATGCAGGAGGTGATCCTCGATGAGATCCTCTGCGACAAGACCGGAAGACCTTCCATGCAGTCTGCCACCACCACAAACAGCTGGTTCGACTTTCAGAACAGCTTCGTGTGCTCAGTGTAAAAGGCGAGCGCCTGTTGAATGTCCAGTGAGTGGAGTCTGTTCCCAGCTGCTCGCATGAGGTTTAGGGTAAAAAATAGGCAGGAAAATCTGGTTGGAGTGAAATTGGGACACAACCTTTGGAAGGAAAGCTGGGTGAGGTCTAATCTGCACCTTGTCCTTAAAGAAAACCATGTAGGGAGAGTTGGAGGTGAGGGCCTTAAGTTCCGAAGGCCCTCACTCCTTGCCGAAGTAATGGTGACTAGAAAGGCAACCTTCCATGATAGGAACAGAAGCGAACAAGTTGCCAGCGGTTTAAATGGGGGGCCCATCAGTTTGGAAAGAACCAGGTTGAGGTCCCAACGCAGGGATCGGCTGCCAAACCTGTGGGTACAGCCGCTCTAGACCTTTGAGGAAGCAGCCAACCATGGGGTTGATGAAAATGGAGCGCCTGGCCACTCCCGGGTGGAATGCAGAGAGAGCTGCCAAGTGCACCTTGTTGGAAGAAGCTACCAGACCTTGCTGCTTAGGGTGTAACAGGTACTCCAGGATGAGAGGAATGCTGGTGGGGCCATGCCCGGCCACCATTATGACTGTCACCTTGTCCCTCTGGATTTTGAGCAGGACCTTGTGCACAAGTGGAAATGGTGGGAACGCGTACAGCAGATGATCCAACCAGGGGAGGAGAAATGCATCTGCGAGGGAGCCCTGGCTGTGGTTTTGAAAGGAGCAGAACCGCGGACACTTCTTGTTGCCCCGAGTGAAGAGGTCGATATGGGAGTTCCCCACCTCTGGAAAACGACGTGAATGACATCCATCCAGATGGACCACTTGTGGTTGCGGAAGGATCTGCTGAGGTAGTCTGCCAGCTTGTTCTGTGAATCTGAGAGGTACGTCGCCTCCAGGTGAATGGCGTGGGCTATGCAGAGCTCCCACAGCTGGAGGGCTTCCTGACATGGGGAGAGGAATGGGCCCTGCCCTGCTTGTTTATATAAAACATTGCAGTTGTGTTGTCCATCATGACTCCCACGCACTGACTCTGCAGGTGAGCCTGGAAGGTTTGGCACACTAGCCATACAGCCCTCAACTCCTTGATGTTGATGTAGAGCAAGAGCTCATCCTGGGACCAGAGACCCTGCAGCTGAAGGTCTCCCAGATGCACTCCCCACCCCAGTGCTGACACGTCCGTTACCAGGGACAGGGAGAGCTGGGGCCTGTGGAAAGGGACTCCCTTGCACACGTCTTGCAGGTTGAGCCACCAGCTGAGAGATTGGAGGACCTGCACTGGAAGGCTAACCACTAAGTCCAGACTGTCACGCCCCGGGCGATAAGCTTACGCGAGCCAAGCTTGGAGAGGTCTGAGACGCATCCTGGCGTGCTGAACCATGTATGTGCAAGACGCCATATGACCGAGAAGCCTCAGGCAGCCCCGTGCTGTGGTGGTGGGGTACCGTCTGAGGCCTTGTATGATCTCTGACATTGCTTGGAAGTAGGCCTCTGGCAGGAACGCCCTGGCCTGACCCGAGTCCAGCACTGCCCCGATAAACTATCCTTTGAGTTTAACAACTTGCTCTCGTTAAGGAGAAGGCCCAGCCTGTCAAAGGTGGATCTCACAAAGTGGATCTGCACATCTACCTGATCCCTGGAGTGCCCCTGAAGCAGCCAGTCATCGAGGTACGGGTATATCTCCACCTGTCTTCGACAGTGGAAGGCTGCTACGATCAACATGCACTTGGTGAATACTGGGGAGGGAGGGGGGAGGGCTGTTGACAGGCCGAAGGGAAGGACCATGAATTGATAATGGTTGTGATTGACCACAAACCTGAGGAACTATCCGTGAGTAGGACGTATGGATATGTGGAAGTACGCATCCTTGAGGTCGAGGGCAGAGTACCAGGAGACCATGCAGAACTTCAAATTTCTCATGAATCTGTTGAGGCCTTGCAGGTCTAGAATGGGTCTGAGACCCCCCCCCCCGCCCCTTGGTTTTGGGGATTAGTAAATAACTAGAGTAGAATCCCTTGCCCCATAGCTCCTGAGGAACCTCCTCCACTGCCCCTGCAGCGAGGAGTGTCTGCACCTCCTGTGCAAGGAGATGCTCGTGAGAAGGGTCCCTGAAGAGGAACGGGGAATGGGGGGGGGGAGGAGCAGAATTGGAGAGAATATCCCACTTCTACTGTGCAAAGAACCCAGTGGTCCGTTGTTATTTGGGACCAAGTACGGTAAAAGTGGGATAAACGATTCAGGAAGCAAGGGCGAGGATCCGGTCCAGTGGCTGGTACGTCATCCCTGGGCACACCTTCAAAAGGCCTGCTCAGAGCCTGAGGAAGTGCACGCCTGGCCCTGGTTAGATGAGGGCTGGGATGGGTTGCGCCTGCCATTCCTACCACGCTTCATAGAGTAGTCCTGTCTAGGACGTGGCTGGTAGGGGTGTGTGAGGGCTGAGGTTTAAAAAGTGTTTCTGCTGAGTGGTCAGGGTATGCACCCCTAGCGACTTCAGTGTAGCCCTAGTCTTTAAAGCTATGCAGCTTGGAGTCAGTTTGCTCCGCAAACGGGCCCGCCCCGTCAAATGGCAGGTCCTGGAGGGGCTGTTGCACTTAAGATGGCAGCCCCAAGGCCTGGAGCCATGAGCTACGCCTCATGGCGATGCCAGAGGATAAGGTGTATGCCACCGAGTCCGCAGCATCCAGTGAGGCCTGTAATGAGGTCTGTACCACTGCTTTGCCCTCCTCAACAATAGCCCCAAACTCCTCCCTGGACTCTGCAGGTTCCAACTTCCTGAATTTTAGCATGGAGTTCCAGGAGTTGAAGCTGTACCTGCTCAGAATTACCTGCTGGTTGGCAATCCTGAGTTTCAAACCCCTGATTGAATAGACCGTGCATCCAAAAAGGTCCAGCCGCATGGACTCCTTTGATTTGGGAGTAGGACCCTGCTGCCCCTGCCTCTCTCGTTTGTTCACCATAGTCACCACCAACAAGCAGGGCTGTGGGTGGGTGTAGAGGTATGCATACCCCTTAGATGGGATGAAGTATTTCCTCTCCACACCCTTTGCTGTGGGAGGGATGGAAGCCGGGGGTCTGCCATTGGGTCCTTGTGTTGGCCTGGATGGTTTTATAGAGGGATCGTCTTCTTCGGCTATCCCTTGATGCGAGAATGATGTTTGCCAAGAGGGTTCACTGGTGAGTTTTTAAGTGGCTGAGGAGCCCAATTCTTGCCCTGCAGATTTTCCCACAGAAGTGACAGATGTAATCTTGGAGGAGACATAGTTGTTGGCTGGAGTCTTGTGCCCTTTTTCCCCTCCTTTGTTGATTCTCTGTCTCATGATCACGTCTGTTCTCCTCAAAGTGAGGTGTGGCTTGGTGTATGGTGTGGTGCCACTGCATTCTGTTCCGTGCTAAATCCTCCCACTTTGTTGGGTTGATGCCTCCCTTTTTAAGATGTACTTTCAGTATGTCTTTGAAATGCTTCCGCTGCCCTCCGCAAGCCATTTTTCCCTGACTTAACTCAGAGAAGAGTACTTCCTTCGGGAGGCAAGTGTCAGGCATACCTATATAGTGGTCAGCCCAGTGGAGTTGGTATTTCATGACCTGCGTTTCTACACTGCTGATGTTGGCTGCAGAGAGAATGCTGATGTTAGTGCGTCGGTCTTCCCAGCTGGTCCTGAGAATCCTCGTGAGGCAGCGCTGCTGGAAAACTCCAGTCCCTTGAGATGCCATCTGTTGGTTACCCATGTCTCACACCCATAGAGAAGGGTGGGGATGACAACTGCCTTGTAAACCAAAATCTTAGTACCTGTTTGTAGATCCCTATCATTGAATACTCGTTTGAGTAGTCTTCCAAAAGATGTGCTGGCACAGCAGATCCTGTATTCAATTTGTGTGTCAATGTTGGCTGTTTGGGAGAGATGGCTGCCAAGGTACAGAAAATGGTCTACATTTTCCAGGGGTTCTCCGTTGATGGTGATTTGTGGAGTACAAAGACTAGTTTGTGCAAGTGAGGGCTGGTAGAGTACCTTGGTTTTCCCAATGTTGAGAGAGACACCCAGGCTGTGATAGGCATCTGCAAAAAGATTTAGGGTGCTTTGCAGGTTGGCCTCTGTGTGTGCAAGAATGACAGTCATCTGCATACTGAAGGTCAGTGATGCCAATTCTTGTGATCTTAGATTTTGTTTGGAGACATCAAAGATTGAGGAGTTAGCCATCCATACGATACTCAATCCTGATTCCATTAGGAAGGTGGTCGTGAATGAGAATCAGGATCACAGCAAGGTAAATAGAGAAGAGTGTTGGAGGAATGACATAGCCCTGCTTGACAACAGTGCAAATGGTGAATGGTTTGGACTCTGAACCATTGCACAAAATGGTGGCAGTCATCCCATCATGGAGTAGTCTGATGATGGAAATGAATTCTGTGGACAGCCAAACCTACACAGCACCCTCCATAGGGCATCACGATTGATAGAGTCAGAGGCCTTGGTTAGGTCGATGAATACCATGAATAGTTCCTGGTGTTTCTCTCTGCATAATGAGGGGTAGAGCCACCCTCGATGGGCCTTCCAGGGCCAAGATGTCCACCATGGGGTCCTCCGGCTCTACCATCTCCTTGGCCTGCAGACCCATGTTGTGTGCCATTCTGCGCAGCAGGTCCTGGTGGGCGCGGCTGTCTATGGGGGGGCTGCTCTGAGGTGGAAGGCCCTGCTACCGGGGAGAACGACAAGGACGCCAATGGGGGTAAAGGGTCCTGATGGCCCTCCTGAACTGCTGGGTCCAATTGCCCCACCTCCACTGTGGTAGTGGTGGTTGGCTCTGGGGGAGGTAGGGGGGCCAGTGTCACCCTGGCACCCTTAGGGGTGGGGCGACTGGCCAATGCTGCTGGCACCTGCGGCTTGGACACCATGGATTGGGAGCCCTTGGATGGAGCCCCCTGGGCCTGGTGGTATGCCAAAGGGGTCCAGAATGGCCACTGCACAGGCCATGGCCCTGCACCCACATCTGGCCTGACCTGTGCCGGCTACGTTTGGAGTACCAGGACTCCTCTTCAGAGTCCAAAGACTAAGACCGGGACCACGAAGGCCAGGGCGGTGCCGAACAGAGCTGCACTGGAGAACAATGCTGCGAAATGGACTGGCGTTGAGACATCAAGTGGTGCTGTGAGCAGGATCTCTGCCGTGTTGGTACTGGTGCCTCAGTGGGGAGCGGTGCTGAGACTGGGACCGGCGCCGCGAGCTAGAGCGGTGGTGGGACTCCCCGCAGGGAGTCTTCTTGCCGGTGCTGGGGACAAGTGCTGTGGAGATGCGATTGGACGCATCAACTATGCGGGCTTGCCTCAAGACAGTGCCGCACACTACGGTGCTGGAGGCTTTTCTCAAGTGATCAGGGACCATGGTGCTGTCATGGCGATTAAGTCCCTCGTGGGCTCAGAGGTGTCCAGGGTGGTTGGCAGGTCCACATCCCCCACCACCTGACTCAGAGAGCCTTAAGAGCACTGGACTCAACGGCCCCCCCTTGCGGGGCCAAAGTAGACGGTGCTGGCTCCTGAACCTTCGGTGCTGGGTGCTCCTCTGTAGGACGCACCCCAGTGGCGACTTCCAGGGCGGCAGATCTCAGTGTAGGGCGTTGGTCCCTGCCCTGTTTCCTTCCAGTGCTGCTGCTGTAGCACCGGGGAGTGAGACCAGTGCCGTGCCGTCTCCACCGGCTTTGGTACCGGGGAGTAATGGTGCTAAGTCTCTCTGTGCCGATAGTCCTTTCCCGGCACCGCTTCTCTTACGGAGGCCAGAGTGCTCCGCACAGAAGAACTCGGCGCCAGATCCTGCCAGGCCGAGGTCTCAGAGCCGCCTCCATGAGGAGCTGTTTTAAACAAAAGTCCTGCTCTTTTTTAGTTCTGGGACGGAACCCGTTGCAAATCTTGCACCGGTCCATCTGCTGCACTTCCCCTAGACACTTGAGGAAAGAGTCATGGAGGTTGCTTCAAGTGTCTAGACTTGCAGGGTTTAAATCCTTGGGATTGAGGCATGCTCAAGTCCCAAGAGGGAACAGGAAAGTTTGGGTGGGCAACTCCCCACGCCTATACACTAAGATTTACTTAACTATAAGCTATAAATTATTAAAACTAGGAAAACTATATACACTGAGCTATAGAAGAACTAGGGGAGCACTTGCGAAAGCAAGCCACCTCAGTTCCAACGACTGTCACAGGCGGTAAGAAGGAACTGAGGCGGCGCTGAGTCGGCAGGGTCACATATTGAGCACCATGGAGTCGAGGCGCCACTCCAGCTTCTGGCATGGAGGGACTGAATTCCATGCTGATTTTTTGCCAGTAGCAGCCTGATGTGATTAGACCTGCAACTGGTTCTTGACCAACAACAATTATTAGGAATCAGCCATGGTGAAGTGAAAGTAGCTATTAATACATACATACATACACACACACAAATACACCTCTACACCGATATAACGCTGTCCTCGGGAGCCAAAATATCTTACCGTGTTATAGGTGAAACCGCGTTATATCGAACTTGCTTTGATCCGCTGGAGTGCGCAGCCCCGCCCCCCCGGAGCACTGCTTTAACGCATTATATCCAAATTCATGTTATATCGGGTCACGTTATATCGGGGTAGAGGTGTATATAAATCAGAATTTAAGAAATGTAGAAAATTGATAAGGGAAGCAAAAGGAGAAATCTATAGCCAGCGAGTTAAGGTCAATAAGGAGGATGGGTATTTTAGGAACAAAAAGAATCTTAGTAGTATTTGACAATTACTAGATGGGAATGGTGGAATTGTTGTTAATGCAGAAAAGGCAGAGGTGTTAAATATATGTTCCATATTTGGAAAAATCCTGATTATATAATCCTATCACATGATGAAACACTTTCTAGTTCATAACTCATATGAGGATGTTAAACCGCAGGTGCTAAAGTTAGACATTTTTAAAGTCAGCAAGGTCCATTCAACTTGCATCTGAGAGTTTTTAAAGAGCAGGACCATAACATTGATTTTGAAAAAAGTCTTGGAACATGGGGGAAGTTCCAGAGACTGGAAGAAAGTAAAATAATGAATGGCTGATATATAGGAACAAAGGACTAGATTGAACTTCCTGGGTCATTGAGTCCAGTCTCATGCTACCACATGCCACCATGTCAAATAACCCCTTTCATAAAGTTCTATCTTAAAAATTTGGAGATGATACAGAGATTGGGGAATGGGGTAAACCTAATTAGTTTTATCAGTAATGATTTTGTTTTCTTCCAGGCCATTCATAAAAATGTTAAATAGCTTGGGGCCAATAATCCATCTAAAAACTAAAAAAATAAAAGGGTAATATAATTAATACCAGTTAACATAGGTTTATAGAAAGTAGATCCTATCAAACTAAGTATCTTTTTGATGAGATTACAAGTTTGGGTGAAAAGGTAATAGTGTTAATGTAATATATTTAGACTGTTGTAAGTCATTTGACTTGGTATTACAGAATATTATGACTGAGAAACTAGAACAATACAGGTTTCAGAGTAGCAGCCGTGTTAGTCTGTATCCGCAAAAAGAAGAACAGGAGTACTTGTGGCACCTTAGAGACTAACAAATTTATTAGAGCATAAGCTTTCGTGGACTACAGCCCACTTCTTCGGATGCATATAGAATGGAACATATATTGAGGAGATATATATACACACATACAGAGAGCATAAACAGGTGGGAGTTGCTTTTGGCCTCTCAGAGTTGGTAAGACAACTCCCACCTGTTTATGCTCTCTGTATGTGTGTGTGTATATATATATATATATATCTCCTCAATATATGTTCCATTCTATATGCATCCGAAGAAGTGGGCTGTAGTCCACGAAAGCTTATGCTCTAATAAATTTGTTAGTCTCTAAGGTGCCACAAGTACTCCTGTTCTTTTTTCTTAGAACAATACAGAATCAACATGACACACATTAAACGGATGCAATTGACTGATAGGTCTCAAAATGTAACTGTAAATAGGGAATCATGGAGCAAGTGTTTTTCTAATAGGATCCTGCAGGAATCAGGTCTTGGCTCTATGCTATTTAATATTTTTATCAATGACCTGGAAGAAAACAATCATTACTGATAAATTTGCAGATGACACAAAGATTGAGAGAGTGATAATGAAGAGAACTGGTCATTAATACAGACTGATTTGGATCACTTGGTAAGATGGGAGAGCAAACATGATGCATTTTAGTATGGCCAAATATAAACATATACATCTGGGAACAAAGAATGTAGTCCAAACTTACAGCCCGGGAAGTCTACCCTGGGAAGCAGTGACTCTGAAAAGGACTTGGGGGTAATCAGCTAAACATGAGGTCCTAGTGCAACCTTGTTGCCAAAAGGGCTAATGTGATCCTTGGAATTTCAGAGAAACATTGAGTAGGAGCAGGGAGTTTCTATTACCTGTTTTTGGCAAAAGTGTGACTGCTCCTGGAATACTATGTCTAGTTCTGGTGTGCACAGTTCAAGAAGGATGTAGATAAATTGGAGACAGTTCAGAGAAGAGCCATGAGTAAAGGACTAGAACACATCCCTTATAGTTTTAGGCTCAAGGAGCTCAAGTCTATTTATCTTATAAAAATGTTTAAGAGGTGACTTGATCTCAACCTAGGAGTACCTACAGGGGAAACAGAAATTTGATAATAAAGGGCTCTTCAATTTAGCAAAGATATAACAAGATCCAGTGGATGGAAGTTGAATCCAGGCAAGTTCAGATTAGAAATAAGGTGGAAATGTTTTAACTGTGAGAGTTATTAACCTTTGGAACAGTTTATCAAGGGTAATGGTGGATTCTCCATCTCTGGGAATTGATAAAATCAAGGTTGGATGCTTTTCTAATAAAGATCTGCTCTAGTTCAATCAGGAATTAATTCAGATAAGTCCTATGGTTTGTGTTATACAGATCAGACTTGACAATTGCAATGGTCCCTTATGGCTTTATAATCCATTAATAAAGGTCACAGTTACTATAGGCTAAGAAAGGGGAAATGGTCAGAACTCATTCCTCACAAAATCTCATTGTGGATCCATCTCTTTAGTAGTGGGAATTCCTTTCTGCTCAGTGACAGACCTGAACTGAAATCTAGTAACTTGGAATCATGTGTGTATAACCTGTACAGAGAGTATCACTTCATGACATTAGGTCACAGGCTAAATCTGAACCTTTTGCAATTTAGCAGAAATTACCTTTCTTATGACATATGGTTCGACCATCTGATTCTAATGGTCTAGACCAGTGGTTCTCAAACTGGGGTTCAGAGGGTCCACAAGTCAACGGGGCCATTGGCCTTGCTGATCAACTCGTCCCCCCTCCCTCCCAGTGCCTCCTGTATGCCATGGAACAGCTGATCAGCAGAGTGTAGGAGGCACTGGGAGGGAGGAGGAAGAGCGGGAATGGGGTAGGCTTGGGGGCAAGGGCAGAGAGAGGTGAGGTGGGCTGGGGTGGAGCAGAGGTGGGGCCTTGGGAGAAGGGGTGTAGTAGGGGCGGGGATTGGGGCTGAGCAGGGGTTGAGCACCCCCGGGGAAAATGAGAAGCCAGCTTGGGGGTCCGTGAAAAATTTTAAATCAAAATGGAGGTCCTTGGGTTGCTAAAGTTTGAGAACCGCTGGTCTAGAGGAAGCTTGAGTCTAACCATCTACGCACACAAAATGGCCAAATGACAGTGTACATAGATGTGTATACAGTTTGATTTTAGCAATCACTAACAACAAACAAGAGCATTTTTCCTCTACTAAGGTCACCATAAAAAGGAAGTCTTCTCCCTCTTCTCCACATTTTTTGACTAGGAGTCCCTAAAAAACCTCTCTCCTGATTGCACCAGCCATCCAAGTATGCTATCCTAATACTAAAAGTGTGTCCCTTATTTTGATAAATAGGGCAGGAATGTGACAGAAAGTGGTTGTCTTCATTGCTATCTAGTTAATTTCAGACAGGGCAGAGCAACTAGGGCCCTTACTCTGTTTGACAAAGGAAGGCATTCTTAACTCAGATTCTGTGCTCACAATGGCTGTGTAGGATCAGGTAATCAGATACCACGATATTAAGAGAACAAAGGGGGATGCATACATTTGCAGGAAAAAAGCAAGACTTGGCCCATGGATTGCTATAAGCCTCAAGTTTTATTTTGCTTTCATAACCATAGCATTTAGTCAGATGTGCTTTGAAGTCATTATTGTGAAACATCTTTCCAAACAGATTTTGCCCCTTTAAACGGTCCCAGAGTTTGCTAATGTTTCTTCATCCATAGAACATCCATCCACTCAAAATAACACAAAAATAAAAATACCAAAAACAGGGAGAAAAGTACATATAGAGCAATTACACAAAAGATGACAGTCTCTGTGGGAGAACTCTTACTTAATGTTTCTGTGCTTGTTGCTTATAATCAACTTATGAAAAAAATATGAATTTGACAGGATGGAATTTAGGTTTCTTGGAATTTCACATTTCTCATTTTCAAACCTCCCAAAAAGAAGGGGACAAAAATGTGTGAAAGGGGAATTGGGTTTAAATGTGACGTTTCCCCAGAGGCTTCCTTAGCCATCCCTCTTCTCATTGCCTTAATATTTCACACTGCTGCTTTTCTGGAACAAAGTGAGTTACTGCCACTTACAGCCCATTACGGCAGCTATGGAGACTCCATCAGATCTCAATGACCTGCCCACTAGATGCCGGATAGGATGCAACTGCATTGTTAAATGCAAGCCCAGTTATGCTTGGTGCAACTGGTAGATGGTGGGGCTGCCTTTTAAACAGGTTATTGTTTACTCATCCAAGTTTACCCTCCAAAATTTCAGTACGGCAGCCCTTCTATTTGACTATTTTATTTAATACTTTTAGTACAGAACCATTCAGAGGCCCTAATCAGGATCTGGGTCCCATTGTACATACATGCCTTGATCATTGCTTTCCTATATTCCTATTTCCTTCTGAATGTCCCAGCTCAGGAGAGGAGAGAATACCTGCAAGGACACCATTGGAAACTCAGAAGAGCAATGATGTCCAGCTATCCAGGAATAACTTAGAAATACTGACCTTATAGACGATTTACAATGGCAGCACAATGAGTAAGCTATTTATCAAACTGGTTCATTAAAAAAAAGTGGGCTAAATGTTTAGTTCCATTAGTCCTGGGATGTAAACATACCATCTGCAAAGGGCAGAGATTCGAAGTGGGAAAGTAAAAAGGAGGATGCATGTCAAATAAAGTTGAACATGTTACCACTGTGTTACCTTAACACATTTCCAAGCCCCCTTTCTAAATGTTGGTATTAAAAAAATACTACATGTTCTGGAAGGGCAGCGTTCTGACCCATCATTTTCCAGAAGGGCTCCCCAAAAATGGCTCAACACCCTTCCTACCATCTGATAGTTGAGAGCTGTACCCCCCCTCTGTACAATGGATCTATGGTATTTTCTTTCCCCAGTAGTTTTGCTTTACAGAGGTTTGCCAGCTGAGATCCATGATAGAGAACAATTGAGAAAAAGCTGTGAACAAGTTAGAGATTGATCTCCATCCATCCTGTCAGTTTCATTACAGTGAGAATATATACTAAATAAATGAAAACATCCACAGCATGAAAATGATTTGTAGTTTATTTGAAGGCAATTGATACAAACATCATTTGTGCAAGGCCTAGGGAACCTGGTTTTCACATACTCTCAAGAAAGGATTTGTTTTCATAGCTGCATTTAAAAATAAAAGCCATGCAGCACCATTAGACTTCCCCATACCTTTTCAGGTGTTTATCAGTTGATCTCTTGGAAATCTGTTCCTATTCCTGCTCCACCATGACACACTAGACAAAAAGCCACTGAAGACTGGATGTGCAGCCAGGGGGCACCCTTTCAAGATAGAGATGTTTGAATATTGAACAATTAAAGTTAGAACAGCCAATTTAGTTTCCTCTTTATTGTTTGATTTTCATTTTGTTGTTTTGTTTTTTAACCCACCATCTCTCTCTGCATTATCCTGGGCTGCTGCAACTGTCGCAGCACCTAACCTTCTTGCCAGCAGGGCAATTGATCCCTTTTCTCCAGAGTAAACCAGTTGTTTTTTCTGGACAGCACTGTCCTCTCAGAGGTCCAGCACCTTATTTCTGCAGTGTGCCCAACTCTTCCCAATCGGGGGACGTGGGAGCCCAAAATCTGCTTCTGAATCTAGGTCTCAGGCATGGCAGCACCATTCACTGCCAGTGCTCCTCTGAACCAGCTCATCAGCCAAGCTTTTGATTCTGAAATAAACTATGTGCCTAACAACACATCACATAAATCAGGTGTTCATCTGTTGTTGAACAGCCTTCCTGGGAAGCATTGCTGGTCTGTGAACACCTCCAAGCTTCTATTGCCCTCTGTTTGCAGGTCCATATCTGAAACACATGGCTCCCTGGAGTTAGATATGCCAGAGTCTATACTGTTAGTCCTGATACCCTGCTTGTTGCTAGAGTCCCACTGTTGAAAGTCTCCTGACTGCTTGCATCCATCTTCACTTGGCTGTTCCAGAAGAGCTTGGTATGCTGTGTCTGAAAGAGGAAATGTACGTGGTTCCCAAGGTTGTACACTCTGTGGGGGAGAGAGAAGAGAGAAAGAAGGATTGGTACAGAAAACCCAGATTTCAGAGTGGTAGCCGTGTTAGTCTGTATCAGCAAAAAGAACAAGTACTTGTGGCACCTTAGAGACAAACAAATTTATTTCTTAGTGTCTAAGGTGCCACAAGTACTCCTCGTTCTTTTTTCTTAAAAAACAAAAAAAAAAAAAAAACAAAACAAAAAAAACCAACCAGAGTTAGCCTGTTATAGGACATGACAATATTCATTCTCCCTACATCCCTAAAGAGACCTCACGCTTCAATTTAAACCTCAAGCTCTTCTCTCTGGAACAGGGTGCTGAAGTAATGCAGACAGTTTCAATAAGCAATAGAAGTTATGCAGCACAGAACTGCGATACGCGAGCTCGCATTTATATTCTTAGTCCCAGCTAATCATTTTTCTGTTGAGATCAAGACTACTACCCTCCTGGCTCCTTACCTCCTTGATCTTTGAGGAAGTTCTTCCACAACCCCAGTGACTTCAAAAGACATTTAAAAAGTAAAGTTAGTGCCTGTACTCAGAACAGGTCTGGCGCAGAAAGCAGCAATGAGATTCTTCAATCTCAGATGCCTGACCTGGAAGGATCATCTCTCAGGGTGAGAGGGGAGTTCAGTCCCTATGGTACACTCAGTCATAGACGCCAACTCATGGGTGCTCCAGCCCTGGAGCATCCACAGGAAGGAGAAAAAAAAAAAGGGTTCTCAGCTCCCACCAGCTACAGCTGTTCCCCACCACTGCCAAACAGCTGATGGGGCAGCACAGCCGCCAAACAGCTGTTTGGAGGCATGGGGAAGGATTTGGGGGAGGGTAGAGAGCAGGAGGGTGGGTGAGGGCCTCAGGCAGGGGGTGGAGTGGGCGGAGCGAGGGCGAACCCTGGGGGAGCGGGCGGAGCAAGGGCAAGAAGAGGCAGAGCAAAGGCAGGGCCTTAGGGGAAGGGATGGAGTCTCGGGGCAAAGTGGGGGCTAAGCACCGCCAGGGAAAAGGAAAAGTCGGCACCTGTGCACTCAGTCCTTGATCTTTCTACAGAAACTGCTAACAAGGGTGGAGAATCGATGAAGTGGCTTGTAGGGTGGATACCTGCCCAATGAGAATGGGCTGCAGGGCCAATCATTTCACAAAGGCCACTTAATTTTATCAAACAGGACAAGTCACTTAGCTTTCAGTCACTATGATTTAGAATGGATTTAAATTGGTGGCCTAGAAGTGGGATAGCTTTTTATTCCATTCCCAATCCCTTGACCAACATAACTCTGGAGACACTTAAACTGAGCCAATTCAGTGACAGTGGATCACAAACTAACTCTGATCTTGAGTGTTAAAAAAAAATCTTAACTTAGCACTAAGTTTAGGTTTATTTCAGGTAGCAGAACATGCAGACTGCTGTGTTACAAAGGGACATATGTACTGGAGTATGCTTCAACACTCACATTTATATGAGTATGTATATATAATGTTAGTGTGATGTCACAAATGTAGTGGGACTTCACTGTAGGATCAGGAAGAGATGCTCTGTTTCAAATACAAAGCTTTACAATCTCCAAAGAAATTCTGTGAAGTTCACACAAAACTGAATTCCAGTACCAGCACTGTAAAGAAGTGAGCAGATCTGTGGCTAGCCATGCGCATCCCTGTGCGTCTCAAAATCATGACACATTGTTTCATTGCTACCACTTTGGAGTAGTTTCTTTATAGAGGTCCTCATGTTTGTGTTTTGGTCTACATTCAAATAGGTCTTTTAAACTGAAAATAATTTTAAAGTTTTCCAATATTGTTGTAGCCATGTTGGTCTTACCATAAGAGACAAGGTAATATCTTTTACTGGACAACCGTCTGTTGCTTGAAAGAGACAAGCTTTCAAACTCCACAAGCCTGAAGAAGAGCTCACTGGAGTTCAAAAGTTTGTCTCTTTCACTAACAGAAGTTGGTCCAATAAAAGATATTACCTCACCCACTTATCTCTCTCAAGAACTTTTAAAGCAGTTGTGAAGAATTCTCATTCTCATTGAGTCCAAGATGACAAACGTTTCATGCTCTCAGCCCTGAATATACGTAAGTACAGTAGAAAGGAAATAAATGTCCCTCACCTGTATTACTTCATTTAGTATTTCTGGGGAGAGTCTGGTGTCCTCAGTGCAGGACAGCGGCACTCTAGTCCTGTTCTTTATAGAGAGAGGGTGCAGAATGTTAAAAGGCTCAGGGCTGTGAGATCCCAAAGAAGGGTGCATATAGAGAAAGTCATTAAGGCAATTAAATCCAGGATCTGGAGATGCTGGTTGAAGTGTCCATCGACCATCTGTTTTGTTGGAGGACCTAAATAAAAACAACAAAGTTATTTAAGGGCCAATGCTGACACAACAACAAATGGATATATACTGGCCATCAATAAGTTTTGGCTTGAAATCAGACAAAAGTTTCTAACCAGCAGAGGAGTGAAGTTCTGAAACAGCCTACCTAAAGGAGTAGTGGGGGCAAAAAGCCTAACTTTTGTTTTATGAGTGAGTTTGATTATTTTAATGGAGGGGATGAAGTGATTGGCTAAATGGCATATGGCCCATCCACGACTGCTACCAGCAAATTATCTCCAATGGCTAGAGATGGGACAATAGAGTGGGAGGGCTCTGAGTTACTACAGAGAATTCTTTCCTAGGTGAGTCTTGCCCACATGCTCAGGGTCTAACTGATCACCATATTTGGGGTCAGGAAGGAATTTTCCCCCCAGGTCAGATTGAGATTTTTTTCGCCTTCCTCTCCAGCATAGACATAGATGATTAGGGTTGGAAGAGATCTCAGGAGGCCATCTAGTCCAATCCCCTGCTCAAAGCAGGACCAACACCAACTAAATCATCCCAGCCAGGGCTTTTTGTCAAGCTGGGCCTTAAAAACCTCTATGGATAGAGATTCCACCACCTCCCTAGGTAACCCATTCCAGTGCTTCACCACCCTCCTGGTGAAATAGTGTTTCCTAATATCCAACCTAGACCTTCCCCACTGCAACTTGAGACCATTGCTCCTTATTCTGTCATCTGCCACCACTGAGAACAGCCGAGCTCCATCCTCTTTGGAACCCCCCTTCATGTAGTTGAAGGCTGCTATCAAATCCCCTCTCACTCTTCTGCAGACTAAACAAGCCCACTTCCCTCAGCCTCTCCTTATAAGTGAAGTGCCCCAGCCCCCTGATCATTTTTGTTGCCCTCTGCTGGACTCTTTCCAATTTGTCCACATCCTTTCTGTACTGGGAGGGCCAAAACTGGACACAATACTCCATATGTGGCCTCACCAGTGCCAAATAGAGGGGAATAATCACTTCCCTCAAGCTTTCTTTTCTTCTTTCAGTGCTTGCTCATGTCCATTCTATATTAGGCAACAGAGGGTCCTGTGGCACCTTTGAGACTAACAAAAGTACTGGGAACATAAGCTTTTGTGGGTAAGAACCTCACTTCTTCAGATGCAAGAAGTGAGGTTCTTACCCACGAAAGCTTATGCTCCCAGTACTTTTGTTAGTCTCAAAGGTGCCACAGGACCCTCTGTTGCCTAATATAGAATGGACATGAGCAAGCACTGAAAGAAGAAAAGAAAGCTTGAGGGAAGTGATTATTCCCCTCTATTTGGCACTNTACCCACGAAAGCTTATGCTCCCAGTACTTTTGTTAGTCTCAAAGGTGCCACAGGACCCTCTGTTGCTTTTTACAGATTCAGACTAACATGGCTACCCCTCCGATACTTCATTCTATATTAGGTGACTCCTAAGCAAAAGCCCTGGAGGTGGGTAGGAGTTCACAGATGTGTAGATTGCAACACAGCTCTGCGGAACCCAGCATCATCCCTGCCTTGCTGAGTGATGGCATAATGGGTCATGAACGTATGGTCGGAGGACCACATTGCCGCTCTAGAGATGTCCTGTATAGGGATGTGTGCCAGGAAGGCCGCCAAAAACGCCTGTGCTCTAGTCGAGTGAGTTCTGACAATCGGCAGCGGCGGAACCCCCGCCAGCTCATAACAGGTCCTAATGCATGAGATAATCCAATTGGAAATCCTCTGTGATGACACCAGAAGGCCCTTCTCATCCTATCCGCTGTAGCGATGAAGAACTGAATTGGTTTACGGAAAGGCTTGGTACGTTCTAAGTAAAAAGCCAAGGCCCTTTGGACGTCCAGCGTGCGAAGATGCCTCTCTTCACTAGTCTTGTGTGGTTTTGGACAGAACACTGGGAGGAAAATGTGCTGGTTCATATTGAAGGTGGACACCAATATGAAGACTGGGTGGGGCCGCAGCTGAACCTTGTCTTTGTAGAAGACTGTCTACGGCGGTTCTGAGGTCAAGGCTTTAATTTCAGAGACTTGTCTCATCGATGTCACCTCCACCAGGAATGTGACCTTCCATGACAGATGGGAAAGGGAACAGGAACCCAGCGGATGAAAGGGTGGGCCGGTGAGCCTAGAGAGGACCAAGTTAAGATCCCATTGTGGGACAGGAGTCCGGACCTGCAGGAAGAATCTCTCGAGCCCTCTCAAGAATCTGACAGTCATGTCATGGGAAAACACCGTCTGTCCTTGGATCGGCAGGTGAAAAGCAGAGATAGCCACGAGATGCACTCTAACAGAAGAGTGTGCCAGGCCTTGGTTCCTCAAATGAAGCAGGTAGTCTAGGATAGCCTGTATGGAAGATCATGAAGGAGAGAGGCCACACTTGGAGGCCCAGTGGAAAACCCTCATCCCCTTGGTCAGGTAGGTCAGTCTAGTTGAGGGCTTCCTACTTCCGAGGAGGACCTGTTGGACCTGCTCTAAACAGGTCCGCTCCTCCAGGTTCAGTCATGCAGCATCCACGCCGAGAGGTTGGGGTGTATCAGCCAACCATGGTCCTGTGACAGAAGGTCCGGTCGGTTGGGCAGGGGCCAGGGAGGGGCCACTGATAGGTTCATGAGTGTGCCGAATCAGTGCTGGCAAGGCCACGCTGGGACACTCATGATAACCCGCATCCTGTCTCTCTCGATCTTTGCCAGGACCTTGGTGATGAGAAGGATCGGAGGGAATGCGTACATCACGCCCCCTGACCAAGACAGGAGAAAGGCATCGCCCAGACCTCGCCAAGAGCAAAACTGATGACATTTTCTGTTTTGCCTGGTGGTGAACAGGTCCATTTGGGGAGTTCCCCACCTCTGGAAGACCATGTAGACTAAATCCTGGTGGAGCAACCACTCGCGGTGAGAGGAGAACCCCCTGCAGAGGTGATCCGCTAGCGTGTTCTTGATGCCAGGGAGGTGACAAGCCTCCAGGTGGATCTCATCGTTGACACAGAAGTTCCAGAGCCAGAGTGCCTCTTGGCAGAGAGGCGATGAGCATGCTCCCCCTTGCCTGTTGATGTAGACCATCGAGGCTGTGTTATCTGTCAGGACTCTCACCATCTTGCCTGACAGGTGAGGTAGGAAGATGCTGCATGCCAATCAAACCGCTCTGAGTTCTTTGACATTTATATGGAGCACCATCTCCCCTGAGGACCACATACCCTGGGTCTGGAGATCTCCAAGGTGCGCACCTCAGCCAAGGCATCTGACATCGACTCCATGGACTGGAAATAGGCAGTCATCAGCCACTGCTGTAGGGGCCGCATCCCAAGCCTGGCATGGTGGACAATGTATGTGCAAGCTGCCATGTGGCCCAGCATATGCGTGGCCCAGCCCAAGGAAATGCAGATACCTCTGTGATAAGGTCTGTCAAGGCCCAAAAGCTTTCTAGCGGCAGGAACGCTCTTGCGCAGGTTGAGTCGAGCACCGCTCCAATGAATTCTATCCTTTGCACTGGCATGAACGTGGACTTTTTGTCATTCACCAGTAGACCCAGGGAGTGGCAAGTGGCTTGCATCACCACAACATCCCTTTGCACCTGAGACCTGGAGCTGCCTTTGATGAGCCAGTCATCGAGGTACAGGTAGATCTGGATACCCCAGCGCCTGAGGTAAGTCGCCACCACCAACATGTACTTGGTAAACACTCTCGGTGCAGTCTCCAGGCCAAACGGGAGGATTGTAAATTGATAGTGGACCGATCTCACCGTGAAATGGAGAAAACGTCTGTGCCCTTAGAAGATGGCTATGTGAAAATATGCATCCTTTAAGTCAAGGGCGGCATACCAGTCTCCTGGATCCAGGGAGGGGATGATAGAGGCCAGGGAGACGATGCGGAACTTCAGCTTCTTTAGGTACTTGTTGAGGTCTTGCAGGTCCAAAATGGGATGCAGACCGCCCTTGGCCTTTGGGATTAAAAAGTATCGTGAATACCCCCCCTCCCCGCCCCCAATCCTGTTCTCTAGGAGGAACTTCCTCCACCGCCCCCATCTGCAGCAAACCTTGGACCTCCTGTGAAGGATCCCTGAAGCGGGGCGGGGATAAGAAGAAACTGAAGGGTATAGCCCTGCACCACTGTGTTCAGGACCCAACGGTCTGGGGTTATTGTGGTCCATGCAGGGAGGAAAAGGGAAAGGCGGTTGGAAAAAAACAGGAAAGATGGATCCGGGGAATGGTCTGGTAGGTCACCCTCCGGCGCACCCTCAAAACGGTCACTTGGCCTTCTTGTGAGGCAGGTCCTGCTGAGGCTGGCTCCTTTGTCCCTGAGGCTGTTGCACTTTGAACTGCTTACGTGCTGGGCCTGGGACGTACCACCCCAGCATTTTCAGGGTGGTACGGGAGTCCTTTAAACCATGCAGCTTGGTATCAGTCTGTTCTGCAAATAGGGCCTGGCCATTGAAGGGAAGCTCCTGCATCGACCGCTGAGCCTTGGTGGACAAGCCTGGGAGGAGCAGGCAGGAAGCTTGCCGCATGGAGATGGCAGAGGCCATGGTGTGGGCTGGAGTCCCCCGCATCAGAAGCCGCCTGGAGGGCTGCTCTGGCTGCTGTCGTGCCCTCCTCGAGGATTGTCCGGAATTCCTTCCTCGTGCCCTCCTCAAGCGAAGCCTGGAACTTGCCCATAGCCTGCCACATGTTGTAATCATAGCAGCCAAGGAGGGCCTGGTGATTGGCCACACTCAGTTGCAAGCTGGAAGACAATAAGTCTTACGCCCCAAAAGATCCAGCCTCCTTGAGTCTTTATTTTTGGGGGTAGCCCCTGGTTGGCCTTGCCTCTCTCTGTTGTTAACCGCCTCAACCACAAGGGACTTGGGGGCCGGGTGGGAGTATAGGTACTCACGCCCTTTTGTTTGCACAAAGTACTTGCATTCGACCCTTTTAGAGATGGGGGCAAGGAGGAGGGAGTCTGCCACAGGGCGGTGGCCATCTTTGATACCCCCTCATGAAGGAGTAAGGGCCACCCTGGCAGGGGCCAAGAAGCAGAGGACATCAAACAAGGAGTCCGAAGGTTCTTCCAACTCCTCAGCCTGGAGCCCCAGGTTAAATGCAACCCTCTTCAATAGTTCCTGGTGTGCCTTAGCGTCATCCTGAGGAACTGGGTGAGGCGGCTCCATGATAGCCTCGTCTGGCGATGACGAGGACGATGCCAGTACCGCAGGAACTTCCACGTTCATTGGTGGTCTAGCAGGCTGCTCCCCCGAGCCCTCCTGGATCTGTGGGGTCCTTCCCCCCCCCCAAAGTCTCGGGCACTGGAGGGGGTCGGGATGCCGAGGCCGCAGGCCTGTCCGAGGCTCCCCACACCAATACCTGGGAAGGCTGGGTGAACTCCCAGGGGTTCCATGGCGCTGGCCATTGTGCCTAGGGCCATGGGACAGGTTTTGGTGCTGATGATGTAGGTGGCACTGCAGGAGCTGGAGGCTGTCCCACAGTTAGGGGGCCCTGCTCGGTGCCGGAGCAGTTGCTACCCAGTGACCAGGATCAGGTGGAGCGGTGGCTCTTATCCTGACTGGTGCTGGTCACTGCGCCTGGAGGCAGACCTGTCTGAGCGGGCCGAATGCCTTGGCTGGGGCCTCGGGGACCGATGGCCTTCGGTGTATCGGTGTCGGAAACCCGGCGAACTACGCCTTATTCTTCCCAACTGGGATGTCGAGCGGGACCGGGAGCTATCACGCACCAGATGCCGGGAGGAACTCCCCAAACGTGGCGATCCCCGTCTCAGAGATCAACGACGGCAGTCTGGTGACCTCGACCCCTGGATATGTACCGAGCTCTTGGTGATGCGAGGGGTTGGTCTCTGTGCTCCTGTCTGGGGGCGCACGCCTCAGTGTGTCTGCACCATACTACCAGGGAGGTACACCTCGAATCTCGCAGTTTGTGCCCAAGGTCCGGGGATCAAAGAGGGCTCCGTTGAGCCTGCCTATCTGAGGTGTGACGGCTTCAGGCAGGTGAGCGGTGGCAGAATGTTCCACGCGAAGGGGAATGGTGCCGCTGAGGAGGGGACATGCGGAGATCCCAAGGCGGGTTTACCTCGAGACCTGGATACTGCCGGAGCTAGTGTGGGCAGTACCGGAAGCATCAGGATCTCCTGAACTGCCTGCAGGGCCTTGACAGCACTTGTAGCTGGTGGAGGCCTGTACCGCTATCTGGAGTTGCAGGCAAAGCGTGGGATGGGCTGCGCCGCTCGGCTTGAGCTGGGGCCTGACTTCCCAAAGGAGGCGTTGAGCTGCCTGGCGTGGGTCTTGGCTCACCCCCAGCCATCTTTTCCCTTGAGGGAAGTAGGCGATCTTCCTCCTCCCCATCTTCTTCTGCTTCTTGGCCGGAGCCGTGGAGGGGGGCCGACGCTGCAGTGCTCGGTGCTGAGCTGGACCGCTGCTTTGGTACCGGAGTGAGTGCTGACTGCATCAGGAGCACCTTTAAGTGACTGTCCTGCTCCTTTTTCATCCTAGGTTTGAATGACTTACAAAGACGACACTTGTCGCTTATATGCCCTCGCCCAAGCACTGTAAGCAGCTACTATGCGGATCATTGATGGGCATAGGCCGTTTGCAACCGGGCTTAAGGCCTGGGGACCGGGGGATGCCCCGTCCGAGTCCCATTCAGGAAAGAAAAGAAATAGAAATTATTGGAGATATCCCATCTCCTAGAACTGGAAGGGACCTTGAAAGGTCATTGAATCCAGCCCCCTGCCTTCACTAGCAGGACCAAGTACTGATTTTGCCCCAGATCCCCAAGTGGCCCCCTCAAGGATTGAACTCACAACCCTGGGTTTAGCAGGCCAATCCTCAAACCACTGAGCTATTCCTCCCCCACAACTAACGAAGAGTTCAAGAACTATTACTAAGAGTAACTAATTCAACTATTAACTATATACAATTATATTACAGGTTTTCAAGGTTCGCAAGAACAGAGAACGAAACAATGCTAGCCGAAGCAGATGATGTTCCAGCAGGGGCCACTCCAGAGGGTGTCTGAGCCGGTCCCCTATGGATACTTCTGAGGGAAAAACTTCTGACACCGGTGCATGTGGCGAGCGCACACACGTAATATGGAATAGAAATGAGCAAGCACTCGAAGAAGAACCCCAAGCTCTAGCTCTCTCTCTTTCACCTAAGATGACAAAGGAACCAGCCTTTTTATTTTCGGGGAAGGTCCAACTTGAGAATTTGGTCAGCCTTATTGCTGGGAACATGTTGTAAGGATTTTACCTTGAACCAAATCTAGCTTGTTAAATTTTAGCTACTAGAAAACATTTTGTCTTTATTTCTCTTGTAGCCATTTCTGACATTAATACCTGGTACCTGAATCCACTTAAAATCTTATCTTCTTTTGTTAATAATCTTGTTTTATTTTTTAATCTAACCAATCCAGTGCGGTGTTTAAACTGAACTGTTTGCTAACAGTTCAAGAAGCAGATTGTTGAATGTTAACCCTTTACAGGGACAATGGATCTTTAATACCTGAACTGTCCAGGAGAGAGCTGGTCAGTGTAAAACACATGTTGTAGCTCCCAACGTGGGCTACTCACAACAACACAACCCCCCACTGGTCTGGAGTGCAACCCAAAATGTGACAACCCCAAAGCAGGATCTCTGTATAGTTTAACATGAAGAGGAAATAAAGATTCTTGCTTCCATGCCTTGCTACGTAGTGCTAATGAGAAATTGATACCTGTTTCCTCGCTTGTGGGAAACAGCTGCTGCCCACGAATCCCATCGGGCTCGTTCAAGCTCCTCATACTTGGTGTGATGGTTCAAATAGGTCTCATCAGAAGTGTCTTCCAACTAGGAAAAAGAACAAAGCTAGTTTTCCCTCTAATATTCAAAAGATGACATTCTGTCTTCAGGGTGACACTACTGTTTGGTCAAGTACAAAGTAGCAGAAACTCTGTGATTCTGTACCACAGAACTCAGCAGATAACAATGCCTATTGGACAATACTGGAGAAACCACAGTCTGTTTTGCCCCCGAGTTCCTTAAAAAAAAAAAAAAAAGTTTCCAAATGGAAGTCAATTCATATAGGATCAAGTTAACAAGGATTTAATCTTTGGTTCAGGTTTGGCTGGTCAAAAATCACACAATCTGCTGTATGTGACTTACCTATTAATTTATATAATTGGATTCAGAATGCTGGAATATCAGACAGCTGTTCATGCTGTTAAGAGTGAGTGTGAGTGTCCCACTAGAACAACTCAACATGAATTCTCTTACTGAATAAGCCCTCTGTGATGGGAGTTGAGACTTTGAGCAATACCATACAATCACATCATCTGTGGTTGCTCAGGTTGGTGAGATCTTCCCTTAACTGGGGAATTGGAACCACTGTTTAGAATCACTAACCCAGTCATACTTTTCATGAGCTGCTGAATTTGAAGTTTATGAATCAGAGTATTGTCTGGATTCTCTGAGACAGACAAAGCCTCTATTATATAGATCATGTGAACGGATGCCAAGAACATTAAAGCACCACTCAAGGGTTTGCTGTGGCTGCTGCTTGTAGAGAGGGATGACCCAAGAAATGCTTTTTCATAACAGCTGATGCAGATGTCAGGGAGCCAATTGCAGCATAGTCAATCTCCTACCAACAGAATGAGCATAGCTGATCCTGGCAGGGGCTGTCCGATTGCACTTCCTGATTGGTGGAGGGGCGGGGCTAAGTTACTACTTGACCTAGCAGCAGCCAGAGCTTGATGGCTGCTCAGTGCATCCCACACTGCAGCTGTGTTTGATCATGTTTCCCCAGTGCCTGCTCCTGCACCCTTCCAGCCTGTGCCTGCTCTTGTGACAGCTCCAGTTCCTGCTTTGTGCACCTGTTCCTGCCCAGCCTGCTCTTGTGCCTGCCCCTCTCTATCCGTGGCTCCGCTTCCTGACCATGACTTCAGTTCACCTACTGGCTCTGGTATTCGGCTTCTGATCCCTGGCTCTGACTTCGGCTTTGCTCTTGACTATGCCCCTGGACGTCCCATGACTCAGATTCTCCGCTCAGCTCTAACCTCCAGACTTGGCCACTCCCATGGCTCCAACCACTAAGACCAACTGCTAACCTCCCAGTCCTGTTCCTGACAGATTGAGCAGCCTGCAAGAGAAAGACTGAAGAGGAGGTTCTTCTGTGAGGTTGACCCCCATTAAGGTCTCTGTCATCCTCACAGAGGTAATGGGCAACTTGCAGAAGCTACAGACCCAAATCATGGCCCTGCAGGCACAGGTCTCATTATCCAGGGCTCAGGTACCTCAGGAACTGAAAATTCTGCTGCTAGCCCAATTTGACAGTGACTGTGGGAAATTTTGCAACTTCCTGAATCAGTGCTGCCTCCTGTTCATGTGATGACCTCTGTCACGTCCCACTGACCAGTCCTGATTTAGGCTCATCAGCCTGTTAAACTGGGAAGGCCCTGGCCTGGAAGTCCCTCTCCAGGAGACTTTCAGCCCCTTGCTAGGGCAGCTTGAGTAATTCCATGAAGACATGGCAGTTGTTTCGATAACCTGAATTGTTGCTGCTCTGCCAAGGGTGCTTTGGCTCCTACGCTAGCGAACAGACCATTCGCCGAATTCACCATGGAATTCTGGCACTTAGTGGCTGAAACTAGATAGAATGAAGCAGTGCAGCACAGCACTACCATTTCCGGCATGGCTTGAATGAAGAAATCAAGGACAAGCTGGTGCGGGTAGAGCCACTGTCTGACCTAAATGCTCTGGTCAAGTTGTGCATCAGCATTGAGGATCACCTGGCCAAATGTCAACTAGAAAGGGAGTTCAATTTTCTTCAGCCTGTGGGTGTAGAAATTCGACAAGGACAAATATGCTGTGCTGAACACCACTCCCCAAAACACTGTGCTATGACCATCTAATTCTGTTGGTGGAACAACAGCCCAGGATTTACCATCTCTTATTCGGGCTCTACTCCCAAAAGACCTGCAAGCAGCCAAACTCGGTGAGACCCTTCATACCTCCAATGCACCATTCAGCTTAGGCTTCCATTTGCACAATGGTCCACTATATCTTAGCAAGCACTTTTACATTCTAGTATCAGAGGGGTAGCTGTGTTAGTCTGAATCTGTAAAAAGCAACAGAGGGTCCTGTGGCACCTTTAAGACTAATAGAAGTATTGGAGAATAAGCTTTCGTGGGTGAATGCCCACTTCATCAGACGCAATCTGATGAAGTGGGCATTCACCCACAAAAGCTTATGCTCCAATATTTCTGTTAGTCTTAAAGGTGCCACAGGACCCTCTGTTGCTTTTTACATTCTAGATGATCAGCCCAGACTCAAAGTGTTAAGAATGTGCCCTGACACCGTAGGTGCTGGCCATTTTGGACACCATAAGACTCAGGACTTGGAGGAACGGAGTTTCTGGTGGCCAAGGGTGAGTATTGATGTGAAGAAATACATTGACTTTTCTGATCTAAGCTTTCAAAGCAAGGGCCAACGTGTTAAGATGCTTGATTACTCCAGCTTCTGCCACCCCACCTCAGTGCTGGTCCATGGTCGCAAAGAACTTCTTGTAGAGCTCCTTTTCTCCCACGGTTGCACCGTCATCCTGGAAACCATTATCTGTTCATGAAGATGATGCGTTTTATTTCTTTCTGCTCTCCCCACAACACTCACGAAACAGTCTGCATTTGCTTAAACCATGTTTTTTGGCTCCATGGACTGCCAGTTGGAATAGTGTCTGATTGGGGTCCACAGTTCACTTCCTGGTTCTGGCATGAACTCTATAAAATCCTAGGAATTGAACTCTTAATCTTCTCAGCCTACCACCCATAGATCAACGGGCAGATGGAGCAGGTACATCAAATCCTCAAGCAATATTTTTGATGCTTCCTTAACTATCGCCAAGATAACTGGTCACTCCTGCCATACACTGAATTCGCTTACAATACCTCTGTCTATGCCTCCATCCACAACAGTCCATTTTTTGGCCAATTACAGCTTTCACTCTCATTTCTCTCTAGCTGCCTCTGCAGACTCAAATTCTTGTTGAGACAGACCTTGTTACCCACCTTCACAAAGTTCACCAGGAACTTATGGAGCATCTGGAAGCCACCAAGAAAACTTACAAACACCATGCTGACCAAGATCACCAAGTTGCACATCTACTAAGAGTGGGTAATAAGGTCTGGCTGTCTGCTAAACATCTCAAATCCTCCTACCCACCTGCCAAATAAGATCATCAATACTTGCGTCCGTTCAAGATCGCTGAACAAGTCAACCCGACTCCAGCTGCCTAAAACTGTGAAAGTCTGTCCAGTTTTTCACATATCCTTCCTGAAGCCCTACACAACAAAATCCCGCTCTGCTTCATGGCCCACTCCCATGGAGGTTCAGGATCAAGAAGGATATGAAGGGCAAGAAATCCTGGATTCTAAATGAATCCGAGGTCTATTTTACAACCTGGTGGACTAAGAGGGTTATGGTCCAGAAGAGTGTTCTTGGGAATCAGAAGGGACTGTCTATGCTCTGGAGCTCATACATGCTTTTCACCAGAACCTATTAAAACTGGGTCATAAGGCCCCTAGAAGGCACCCTTGAGGGTTGGGGGCATTTGCTGTCAAGGGAGCCAGCCGCCAAAGGGTCAGTCTCCTAGTAACACACTGGGCATAGCTGATCCTGGCAGGGGGTACCTAATTGACTACTTCCTGATTGGTGAAGGGGTAGGGCTAAGCTACTACCTGACCCAGAAAAAGCCAGAACTCATGGGCTGCTCAATGCATCCCACTCAACAGCTGCACTTGATCCTGCTTCCTGTATAATGTACCTGCTGCTACTCCTAATCTGCTTTTGTGCCTGCTCCAGTTTCTGCTTCCTGTACCTGTTTCTGCTTCCATTCAGCCCGTACCTGCTCCTGCCCAGCCTGCTCTTGTACTTGCTCCAGGTTCCTACCCTACTCTGTCCCTGACATCCCTGGCTCTGACCCCTGGCTTCCGTTCCCAACTACATCTCTGGCTCACCCATTGTTTCTGGCCTCAACTATGCACCTGGGTGTCCTGGGGTCCTGATTCGTGGCTCAGCTCTAACCTCCAGGCCTGGCCACCCCCATGGCTTGGACCAGTAGGCATGACCGCCCACGTCCTGGATGTGTTCCTGACAGACACGCTTTGACCCTCACGCATGTACTGGCAATTCAATGATTAAGCTGCGTGCTTTGGCTGGACAACATTTACTACAGACTTTGCTTAATAAAGCCTGCAGGCTTAGCAGTTTACACTCAATCTTTACTTCTTCTAATAATACAAAATGCCAATCAGACTTTTTCAGGATGGCTGTTGCTTCTAAAGACATTTATCATTTGTCAGTAGTGCTTGAGACCAGAAACAGTGTGACAAAGTAGATTTTGTCTCACCTCAGAGTCCATATGATCCAATGGCTCCACATCTTTGGGCTCTACCACTCTCCAGCTGCAGGAAAGAACACTCAATGTCAGAACAATTCTGCACTCGCTGCCATGTCACCCTCTTGGCTAAGACCCAGAGCCAAGACCTGGCTTCATAGTTACTTCCCCATAGCTACTGGACACTAGCCCAAAGGTGATTAGCTTTACTGACAAAGCTTCCTAGTACAGACATACACACAAACAAGCACACCACTTATCTTGCAGAGCTCCTAGAAGCCACAGATTTAGATTTATCATGTATGCACCAGCCAGCGATATGACAACAGAAGGCTGATAATTTCAATCTCATTGGACTCTGTTTTGACAGGCTTTGGGGGAAGGCAAAAATGGTAGAGCTCATGGAAGTGAACAATGAACAACTGTGGAACTGATGACCATCTCATCAACCATGACCAATCAATCACTTTATCTCCCTTTTACATAAAAGACTTGTCTGTATTTTGTCTACTTAGACTGCAAAGGGCAGAGATCTCTCACTACAAGTTGGAAGTACACTGAACACTGGATGCTGAATAAATAATAGTAATCAGAACCAGGAAATAGGATGTGCAGAAATTCCATGCAGTACTGCACAGCTCTTCCAACAGTCCTCACTCCTATAGCAGTATCTCTGCTATTTCAATCTCTCTGAAACCAGTAATTATACCCTTGAAGCACTCATACAATTCAAAGCTCTTTGCCTGGTCTGCTAATATCCCTACAACAACATGTGCCAACAACTGAACAAGAGACTAATTTCTCTTGCTAATCTTTTTCCATGTCTGGGAATTTTTCAGCCATCAGCCGGGAAGCATTGACCAAACGCAAACACTACTGCCACATGCTAGTTGGCCAGCGAGCGATGCTGCCATGAAATTCCCTTTGAAGTGGCAAACTGCATCCTTTTTGATTTAAAAAAAACCAACAACCAATAAAGATATACTGTCTTAATTTAAGTTGTTCTTTCTTGACGAAAGAGAGAGCTTTAGTAAAAGAGAAACAGCTTTCCCTTTTCACAGCCAAAATAACACCACCCTACACAGAACACAAAGGGAATTATTAATACTTTCCCATATGCAGATACCTTGGTGTTAGAATCTCTTTGTACTGCAGCTTCTCCACTCGAGTGGCTGCTGCCATCGACATTGGGATCACAATGTTATTGATGTCGTAGGAACATTCCACTTTTCTTTTCTTTGAGGATACCTGAAACCACACGCAGAGTGGAAAGGGAAAAAAACCCAGACAGAGCATTAGTGTCAACACAAAAGAACATTTAAATCATACCATGGAAAAAGCAACTTCCCCAGAACAAGAGGTACATGTTATCTAGTATTCAGAGTAATGGTGTAATCAGGATTCCTGAGTTTTTTCTCCAGTTCTTCCACCAACCTGCTGTGATTTACTGGTCACATCAAGCAAATCCTATGGCTCAATTTATTCTTCTCTGAAGTGGGCATATTTACCTATCTTAGTTGATGTTGCCAATCCTAATATTTGTAAAGTGTTTTAAGATCATATAGCATGAAGTATTATTACTCAATTATTCTCAGCAAGTCTCCTCCCCGCAACTGGAATCTGAGCTTGAGCCCTGAGAAACAAAGATTTCCCTCTACTTGTAAATCAGGGTTTTGGAAGTCTCCATACTCAGAGTGGAACAAAAGGCCTCTCATTTCTAGGTGAAGAGCTCAAACCCAGACTGTGGGTATATCTACAGTGCAAAAAAACCCCAACAGCCTCAAGTCTCAGAGCCCAGGTCAACTGAGTCAGACTTGTGGGGCTCATGCTACACGGCTAAATGTAGTAGTGTAGATGTTCCCAACTGGGTTGGTGCTCAGACTCGAAGTTCTCCCCTTTCACTAGGTTTCAAAGTCTGAGCTCCAGCCTGACTGGGAACATCTACACTGCTATTTTTAGCCCTGAAGTGCAAGCCCGAGTCAGTTGATTTGAACTCTAAGACTTACTACTGCAGGGGTGGTTTTTTGTTTTTGCAATGTAGGCACACTAAGTCAATAGCAGCCAAAAGTTAGGTGCTCGGGATGTCACAGTGATGAGCACAGTGTAGAAAACTTGAAACACAGATGGGAAGACTTGTCCATAACATCCTTTAGAATTTGGTCCAGGAAGCTTCTGAAGAGATTGTTCCACTCCAGAGCAGGCAAGGCTAACAGCCCCAACTTCCAACTCTACCCCTAGACAACTGCAGCCGGGCATTCCCAATGGAGTCACCTATAGAAGGTGGCGCCAGAAAGATGGTCAGCTTCTGGTAATGGGGTTCCAAGCAAGTGAGCTGACAATGTCAGTAGACTCTGTGAGGGAGTCCTCAAAGAATCGTCTACAAATATTTTGGATATAGCAGTGAAACATGAGATGGATCTGGAGCAGACAACGCAGGGTGGAGATGGGCCAGCCCTGCTGAAGCTATCTGGGCAACCCAGCAGTCTCCCCATATCCACAGAGGCCTGGATAGGAGCCAGTCAATGCTTATCCTATATGGGCTTATACAAATGACTACTGTGAGATGTAGCATTCCCCCCTCCCTGCCTCTCCAAAACAGTAAGCAAATATTAAAAACAATTTCCTGTTGATATTTTTGCTTTGTTCAGAGAAGTCCGGAACAATTCCCTTCTCTCCCACTTAATTTATAATTAAAACAAAGTTGAGTCACAGAGCTCACACAAGGATTTGTTTATGCACAGGACTTGCAGAATCATAGAAATGTAGGGCTGGAAGGGACCTCAAAAAGTCATCAAGTCCAGCCCGCTGCACTGTGGCAGGAACAACTAAACCTAGACCATCTCTGACTGGTGTTCGGTCAACCTTTTATTAAAAACCTTCAATTGTGGGGATTCCACAATGTCCCTTAGAAGCCTATTCCAGACCCTCCTATCTAACCTAAATCTCCCTTGTTGCAGATTATACCCATGACTTCTTGTCGTACTTTTAGTGGGTATGGAGAACAATTGATCCAATCCTCTTTATAGCAGCTTTTAACATATTACAGGACTGTTACCAGGTCCCACCTTAGTTTTCTTTTCTCAAGACTAAACGTGCCCAATTTTTTTAACCTTTCCTCATAGGTCAGGTTTTCTAAACCTTTTATCATTTTTTGTTGCTCTCCTCTGGTCTCTCTCCAATTTGTCCATATATTTCCTAAAGTGTGGTGCCCAGAATTGGACACAGTACTCCAGCTGAGGCCTCACCAGTGCTGAATAAAGCAGGACAATTACCTCCTGTATCTTACATACAAAACTCCTGTTAATACACCACAGAATCATATTTGCTTTTTTTCCACAGCTGCAGCATCACATTGTTGACTCACATTCAACTAACACGGCTGTTACTCTGAAACTATTCAATTTTTGATCCACTATAATGCCCAGATACTTTTCAGCAGTGTTACCACCTAGCCAGTTATTCCTCATGTTGTAGTTGTGCATTAAATTTTTCCTTCCTAAGTGAAGTACTTTGCACTTGTCTTTATTTATGGTGTATGCTTAGTAACAAATTTATAGACCACATATGCTGGCCCTGGTGATAGCAGAGCAGGCACCCTGGCCACTTTGGGTCCTGACTAAGATAACTGAAGCAAGTAGTTGCTACTGTCTGTTTAATATCAAGATCTTTTTAATAAAGGCATTTCCAGACTGTCCCTGCAGCCTACTGGCAGGCAAGGACTCCCCTCCCATAGCTTTGGCATAGGGTGTCCACTATGAGTCTAGCATCTGTTGGCAATGTCCAGCAATACAGATGTTCCCCAGCTGCATTAAAAACTGCTCCCTTTTTTAGGTTTGTTTGACAGATTATGTTCTGACTCACCGTTGTTGAATTAGCAGTGGAAGGGGACTGGCTGGAAGATGGGGCTGGAGGAGTTTCTAGATACAAAGATGGTAAGTGGTGCATCAAAGGACTATGTTTATGTGTCTGAGAACCAGAAACAAGCAAGCTGTGATTGTCCGTTCCTTTAAGCTGCCTCTCCACCTTAAACAATGAACCTGTTAATAAAGCACATGAACAGAGAACCCAAGTAAAGCCAGAGTAATTTGTTCATAAGTCATTGCTGCTCCTATCTGTAAGTCCACCAGAACCCAGCTGGGGAATGCAGTCTGTATTGTGGAAGGAATGCTAAAAATCAAAGAAATGGGGAAAAATCTACAAGTCAGAAACCCCAAGTGAAACCATCAGCACTGCACAGAATTGAACAGATCATATGTGAAATTCATCTTTGATGGGTGTTTGCAGTGAATATAACTATCAAAAACAGTAGACTCCCCTCCAGTATGTCCAAAAAGTGGCCACCAAGAATTTTCCTCATATGTTGAACTGATCACATTAGCCCCATCTTTGAATTACTCCCTTTTGTGTATCATATTAATTTAAAAAACACTATCGACCACTACAATTAAGCCCTATAACACTACTCTGAGGAGGGGAAGTGATATATAAAGATCTTTTCACCCACCACTAAAATGCAGCAGCTGATCAAATTATCTCAACCACAGTACACAGTTTTAGGACAGGAAGTGAAGAATGCCACCATAGTCAACTGAAACAGCACAGAAAGGCTGATGTGTCCTCTCAAACATGAATCAAAGGAAGTGAATTATTATCAGAGAAAACACTGAATATGCACTGCTGGCAGCAGTAGCATTTGCTACATAAGAGAAAAGCTCTCTTTCACACCACTGGAGAGAAGCCAAGATTAATCCCTGAGCAGAAGGGACCTAAAACAGAATACTACAGCAGCTATTCTAAAGCACATAGTAAAGCCATGGAAACTGACACAGGATGCAAGACTGATGGAGTTTATATTTAAGTGTAATAGTTTGCCTTCTTTAATAGGTTCCTTACACCTAGAAAGGAGAGTTATTTCAGTGCTAACAGCCTGACCATTCTCTACTCAATGCCTCTTGAACCAACTATTGGATGGATGACATCTACAGTCTTTGCAAGTAACCTCCTCTCTCAAAGAGAAACAAACAGACTGAAAACAATGGGTAGGGTAATTAACTATTGTTAAGCCAATGTGTATAGTTTCCTTTTCATACAGCTGAAGGCACAAAGCTGAATGCACATGGGATGTGCACCAAATGCCAACCACCACACTGCCTGGATCTGTATTTTCAGCATAAAGTTCTTTTCTTAAAATGTTCTATGGTTTGTTCATGATAATTCGGATCAACAACTGCAAAACAAATAAGTACGTCAGAGTCAGCAGCTGTGGGCTCCATTATAAGAACTCTATGGACATGTCTGCCTTGCAGGCTGCACACTACGCGTGTTATTTTCTGCAAGTACGGGGTATAAGAAAATATATTCTTTAAAAAAAAAATTAGAACACCCACTGTGGTACATTAAACAAGACAGGATGCTATAACTGGAGTTTAATTCTTTCTAACATGGAATTAGTTTTTAGTGTTGGGTGTTTCTGTCAGCTTTCCTAAGAGCTTAACTTCTATGGATAGTTTTAATATCATGCACTTTAATGGGCTAAAAGAAACAGGAACCTAGAAAAACAGAAAAGAGTACAAGAGAAGACAGTGAAGAGCAACAGTGGCAGCTCTGAACACAACTGAAACAGTAATATTTGGCAGGAATTTGCCAGGCACTCTTGGCAGGTGGCTACACACGTGCTTTGCTTTAACACACACAAGGATCAAAAATATTTCTCTTCTTTGATTTGCTTGTTAGTTCATTCTCAATCATGCTGTCTGGGTTTCTGCAGTAGCCATTTATTTGGTCATCTAACCAAAAGCCGGCTTTCCATTGAGGTGGTGAGAACTTCTGCAATTTGCAAGATGCCAAAGCCAATCACTACCTTACATTTATGTACTGAGTTTATTGCTACTTTCTACAGAAATGACAGGAACTGTAGGCTACAATGTAGGGTTGCACTTTGGTCACCTGTTAAAACCTACATGTAAATTTACACCCCATCTCAGCTGAACTTACTGGATGCAGAGAGAGGTGATAGGCCTAGCTTTGGGAAAACGTTGGTTAGATCTTGTGGCTTCTTTCCAAAATGGGACATCTTCAGAGCCTTGAGCTTATGGCTCAATCTATGCTGCCTGTCATCTCTTAGTAAGGTTTCAAAGTGCAAGTGAAGAGGCTTGTCTGAAAATAAAAACAACAGGTTATTCTAATATACACAAATCCTCTCTCCCCACATACAAACACCAGTGTTGTACAGACATAATTTGTAATTAGCACCTGCCAGTACTGTTAAATTCTGTACATAGGAAAGTCACACATGTAGCTAAGCAGTTACAAATCATACCCCTTCTTTTAATCTTATGCCCTTTGTCACAGATGATGTGATACAGAAAGTTCAGCATGAGTGGCCCCAAAATAAAAGCCTTCCTTCAACAAAGCAGCTGGTCAGGACAATCATGGAATTTGGCATCTTGCCTCAGTGCATTACCTCTCCCACTATGCTGGCCTAATCCATTTCCAACTACACTATCATTTTTGACACTGGCCTGTCATTGCCTGAAAAGCTTTAGCAAAGGCTTCTCATATTTCATCTCCTATTGTCTCTCTGTTCTTACTGTAAAAAGCAAGTATGACGAGGTACAACAGAAATTAACATCAAACACGTCTGAAATAGATGCTGTCACCCTTGCACATTGGGGAAAAGTATACCCTTCCAGTTGCTTATCCTGCCTTTAAGCCCTGTGACAAATATCTTGTCCTTGCAATTGCCAAAGCCTCTTGCAAAGCAAGAACAATTACTTACTCTACAGTAACTGTGGTTCTTCGAGATGTGCACCAGAAGTGGAATACATGTGGAGAACACGTGTGCCTCATATGAGATAGATTCTTTTGGAGTTTGCTGGGGTCACACCTGTGCCCTAGATACCTTCTCACTCTCCGCAGCCAAGGGCATAAAGGAATGAGAGCGGTCACAATCACCCTTGAGTTGCTTCCTAAATCAGAATCTAGGTGATACAAGACTCCACAGTAGTGGTGAAGAAGGGCAGGGAAGGTTGTGGAATACGTGTGAACAATGCATCTCGAAGAACCGCAGTTATTGTTAATGAAGTAACCATTCTTTTGTGATTGTCCAGGTGTATTCATCTGGTAACGTGATCGTCTGTCCAGGAGGTGGGTGCTCAGAGTCTGCTGAAACAGTGAGTAAGACAGCTTTGTTAAAGTGGGTGTCTGATCTGGAGCTCTCCAACAAGCAGTGCTGGAGTTCAGTTCACACCTTCACCCAGCTGGGTGGTCTATAAATCTGAGATTGGAAAGCCCCTTAGAAGAGAAACTGCAGAGGATGCTTGAGCTCTGGTGGAATGGGCCATAATCTGTGAAAGTGGGTTCAAGCGAGCTATTGCGCAGGATGCCCTGATATAGTCAGAAAGCCACAAAGATAATCTTTCAATGATGCTGATGCTTCATCCTGTCAGAAAAGGCCAGGAACAATCTCTGAGAACTCCTGAATGATCTTGTCCTAGTTGCAGTAGAAAAGAATTCTGAGCACATATAAGGAAGGCTACGATTTTGTCACAGATGTCGTGGAAGTCATGGAATCTGTGACTTCCAAGGACATCTGTGACTTCAGCCCCACTGGCTGGGAGCTGCAGGGTCCCGCCACCTCCTGCAGCAGCAGGGAGCTGAGAGATACCCCCGTTGCCTGAAGCAGCTGGCCCGCAAACTCCCTGCCGCGGCGGGCATCGGGGTACTCCACAGCTCCCTGCCACCACAGGCAGGGGGGGCCCCTGCAGCCCCCGGCCACCACGGGGAGGCAGGGAGACCCCCCCACAGCTCCCCTCCATCGTGGGGGGTTTGGGGGACCCCAGAGCTCTGAGCCCCCAGTGGTGGTGCAGACCCCAGAGCTCCCAGCTGCAGCTCTCCAGTCCCTTCCCATTTTATCATGGATATTTTTAGTAGAAGTCAGGGACAGGTCACGGGTTTCCGTGAGTTTTTCTTTATTGCCTGTGACCCGTCCGTGACTCTTACTAAAAATATCCATGACAAAATCTTAGCCTTACATATAAGGTATGAAGTTTGGCTTCCCCTTGACTACTACAAGGCTTGGAAAAAAATTGGCAGGTGGATCACTTGATTCAGGTGAAGGACCGAGACAGCCTTGGGCAGGAACTTTGGATGTCACCTTGTCCTTATCGCATAATGTTTATGCCATGGCGGCCTGGATTTCCCTTATTCTCTGGGCTGCGATTCTAACCATCAAGGTGGTTTTCACAGACAAGTGATGTAAAGAAAAGGTTGCTAGATGTTCAAAGGGGGAACCCCCATTAACCATGCTCCATGCAAAGCTAGTCGAGATTAGTGTAAATTTGGCAAACCGTCATATAGGTCCAGGAGGTCACGTGTCTTAAGAGCATGAGATATGCCGACTGATGTTGCCAGGTAAGCCTGGCATTGATTGAGGTTCAGCATGGGGAGGAATCTGTCCTGTGGCAAGTAGGATTTTACCACTGATGGGGCATTATTTGACTCCATGAAGTATGTTTTGAGTGAGGTAGGAATGGGAGTTCTCCCTTTTGACTCGAGACCTAAGGGGGCAAAGAGTTGCAGTGTTACTTGAATGGAATTGCTCACTTGTTGAGGAGATCATCTTCTGGTAACCAGGTGTCAAGGTCTCTGTAGATTTGCACTCCTTGTATCCTTAGATAGGCTGCCATAACTGTGAGGCACTTGGTCAATACTCTGGGAGCTGCGGAGAGGCCAAAGGAAAGCACCCTGTATTGATAATGCAACTTCCCCACAAAGAAAGTGAGGGTTTTCCTGAGGGTCCGGTTGAATAGCTGTATGGAAATAGACATCCTTTAAACAGAGCCAAAAGCCAGTCCTGAGGATCTATGGTAGGAACTAAGGAAACTAGGGTTAACATCCTGAACTTGATGTGACAGATAAATGTATTGAGTTGTTGGAGATCTAGGATTGAGCACCAACCTCCATTCTTCACTGGGATTAGGAAACAAAGTGAATAAATCTCTGCCCTTGAATTCTACAGGCTCTCCTTCAATTGCTCAGAGCTATAGAAAAATTTATTCCGTTTAACAGTATCTCATGAGGGGGTCCCTGAAGAGGGACAGGGAAATGAAACTGTATAGCATACTCTCATGTCCACAATTTCTAGGATCTACTGGTTTCTAGGTTCCAGGCCTCCCAAAAGCAAAACAAATGGTTCCCAATAGGGTGGGGGACGGATGGGACAAATAGAATACAAATCCTGTGGTTCTATGTGGCTCTGTAATTGAGTTTACAAAGTCCACACTAAACAGATGGGAGAGGAGAGTCTTCCATGCTTACAGGCAACCAGGCTGACCACACCCCAGCACAGCTGCTGGAACTGCCAATCATGGAGGCATACCCACAGCTGAGACCAATAAGGAAAACAAGCCTAGGTATAAAGGGAGGAACAGCGAGAGATGGGGAGGCAGAAAGGCCTGGGACAGCTGACAGGAGGTTGATGCAGAGTGTATGGCAGGGGAGTAAGGAGCAGAGCATCTCCATCTCTGGAACTTCTGTCTTTTCCTTGGGGGCTTTGTTTATCTCAGCTGGTGTGGGGACTTAGACATCTGTTCTTGGTGCTTCGGTGCCAAAACATTGGTATAGTGAGTGGCATGAGCAGGCTCTTCAAGCTGTACCAAGTTTGTTCAGTGACCTGTCTGGGCCAAGCTGTCAGCAGGACCCAATCCAGACCTTGAACTGCCTCCTGGTTTGGGTCAGCAAGGGAAATCTGTGTCTCCAATCACTCAGAGCAGCGCTCCTTGCTCCCTCTTTCCTCAGAAAATTGTGTTGAGGAGGGTTTAGAGGTTCTCACAGACTTTGCAGTCAACAAGTAGAACGTTCTCGAAGCTCTGGGTGGACCCAGGGGTTACTGGCCTGGTCATTTTCTTCAGGTTTGGAGTATGCCTTCATGGACATCTTCAGGAGAAACACTTTTAGGTGGGATTCCCTTGCTTTTGGTGTCCTCTTTGAAAAAGAGCAACATGTGGTGCATTTTTCTGGAATATGCACTTCAGCGAGGTAGAAGTCTTTTTCAGTGTCTGTCACCGTATGGATAGCTGCCTTACAGATGGACAGGTTTTAAATCCTGGAAATTTGATTCTGCCATGTCCAGGGCACCCTGTGTTGGGAGCACCCCCAAAGTTAAAGACCTTCTTTCTTTTTCTTTTTGGCCAGAGGGCTTAAACTAAACTATATTAAGGAACACTAAACTAAAAACTAGAGCAGCGGTTCTAAAACTGTGGGTCATGACCCCAGGGCTGGCTTAGACTTGCTGGTGCCCAGGGCTGAAGCCCTTTGGCTTCAGCTTTGACTTCCCACCCCCCACTTGGAGCGGAGGAGCTTCAGCTTCCCCTCCCCACCCTGGGGCAGTTGGGCTCAGGCAAGCTCAGGCTTCTTGTAGTCATGTAGTCATGTTTGTTGCCAGAAGGGGGTCATGGTGCAATGAAGTTTGCGAACCCCTGAACTAGAGCAAAAGAATCGCACAGTGCCCAGAGATGCAGACACTGCCAGGGATTCTGTCTCTGCCTCAGATGGAACTGAAGGATCGTTGTGGCTGCCCTAACCTTTATGCCCTCGGCTACCAGGAGCAACAGGGCATTCAGGACACAGGGGCAGCCCAAACACACACACAATCCGGTCTCAGGCACAAGGGCACCAGAACAGAATATATGTGGACAATCACTTGAAGAATAATTCTACCTAAATTTCCTCCAAAACCGAGTGTCTTGTTTTCCCTTCCGAGCTGTAAGAGTCCCCTCTTCCCAGTTTTATCTTCCCAGGCATCAGTCCTTATATAACCACTTGTGTGGTGAAACCTACTCAAGTCTCCCTTCCAAGAGCCGAGTCCTGACCTAACTTTGAATACACCCAGTTTCCAGATGTTCACTGTCCCAAAAGTTAAATTTTAACAATAGTAAATATACTAGAGAAAGTCTAATAGGGTACGTGAAATCAAACAATTCCTGAGTCACCAGCAGAATTTAGCTGACTGTCACTGGCTGGCACCAAACCAATCACATACCAAATAATGAGAATTCAGAGGTGAGGCCTCATCTATGATAACCCTCAGGGGGAATCTTTTCATCAACACTGGAAAAATAGATTTTCTCTTAAAATACATTTTGGGGAGAGTGCTGCCTAAAAACCAGCACTGAAATGAGTTTTAGGGCTAGTCTACACTGGCAGTGCTTTAACATGGCTTATGTAGTCACGGCAGAGCGCTGGGAAAGAGCTCTCCCAGGGCTCTAAAAAACCCACCTCCATGAGAGGCATAGCTACTAGAGATGGGAGCACAGCTCCCAGAGCTGGTGCACTGTTTACACTGGCGCTTTACAGCGCTGAAACTTGCTGCGCTCAGGGGGGTGGTTTTTCACACCCTTGAGCAAGAAAGTTGTAGTGCTGTAAACTGCCAATGTAGACAAGCCCTTAGTCATTTTTGAGTAGGTTTCCTGTTAATAATCCCTCCTACCATTTGTTTCCTTCCGCATTGTTCTCTTTTGTGCATGTATGCCAATTAGTTTAGTGTTACTCTAAAGGGGGTGAGACTGTCCCCTGCTGGTTTGCTGTTGCAGCCCATGGAGACAGGGGCTCTTTATGAGGGTTAGACTTTTAGAACTTACTTATTTTTTAAATACAAAAATAGCGGCAGACTTTACTAACAAACACAAGAAAAAAAAGATTAGGTTAAGATTTGGTCTGGCTTTCCAAGTTCCCCTTTTAAAGATCCTATTCCTTCCCTGGAAAGAATCTGGGAGTTTTTCCATGGAAAATGAAGCAGTAACAAAAAGATTTTTCTTTCCAGGAGGGACACTCAAGAGAGGGCTGCAGTGGCACTGTCAAGAGCTCATCTATTTAAACATTAAACAGAGTAAAAATAGCAGTACCCTTCTATTCAGAGCATGGTACGCTGGGACCTGTAGTCTCCATGGGCTGTATCTCTGTATTAAAAATAAGGGGAATTAGGGTCACACTGCAGAACTTCGTGGGCAGCCTCCGATGATTCCTTGCATATATACTACCCTAAAATTCAGTTTAGTGTATTTTAAACATTCTTGCCTGTAAGTGGAAGGAGGAGCAGGACACCTGCAGAATAAGGTCCTTTATTTTATACTAAGAACATGTAATCTACTCACCAGGAGAGAACGACAGTATGGGATGGAAGCCAGAATCCAGCAGTGCTATACGCTCTTCTAAGGACATAGTGTCTGGGTCTATGGCCTGAATAGAGGTTTTACAACCACACAGGATACAAGTGCTGGGCCATTCACAGCTACACTTCATGGTGAGAGGTTTCTGCGGCTAGTGGAAGGGAAAATAAAAAGATCAGCCATCTAAAAAGGGAAAAATCACCAGTGTTTTCTTCAATTTAAGAAGGGATGCTGATATTCAGATCCAGTGTTTCCAGGGTCTGATGTCTACAAACTATGTTTCATGTCCTAACCAAAAAAAAAACAAAAAAACCACCCAACACTTTCAAAAAGGAAATATTTAGATAAGTTTTGAAAGATAGACATAACAATGGTCTTGTGGAATGGATCATCTCCAGTGAACCAACAAAAGAGTAAACCAAACACAGACACACAGGTCCCAGTGCCCACTCAGCAGCAGTAACAGCATGTATGCAGGGCACAGCAAGGAATACAATCACCTCTTTGCTCCGGGATTCCACCTCTAATCCTTTGAAAAAATCATTTTCGCTAGTATAAGACTGGAATTCTCCTTGTGGCTGAACATAAAACTGAATTACTATGGTATCTGGTAATTATACCTATATAATAATAACAATACTAACATATGGTGCTATTTTAAAGGGACAATTCAAAGTTAACCTTTTTTGACATTTCCGAGTATAGCTTGTTTCTTGTATCATATAATTTTCTTCCACTGACAATATTTGATGTACTTGATGCCCTCTTCCTCTAATAATATGTTGTATTCTGTAAGCTCAGTCAATCAAAAGGGGGAGCATTAACAACTTTTTGCCCATAGCTGTCTTTCTTATTGCGCTGGTAACCAAGATTGAGCCATGTTGGCTTTGTGCTAACAAATGCCAAGGACAAAGACTAGAAGGAAAATAAATTTAATTTTCATGCTTCAAGATTATTCCAAGAAACAGAAATTAACATGTTACATACAGAGAAAGAGGCAATAAGACCATCAAATCAGTCTCATCAATGTGAGAAAACTGGATATTTTCAAGAAATATCTTATACTGAGCTGGAAACATCAAAATAAAGAATAAGATGTTTGTAATGTAAACACTCTAAGCTAAAGGTAAGTGGTGGGAAATAGAAATTACGTTAGTGCAGAAACTAAAACCATAGTTAGGCTGTCACCGCTCACAAAGGCATGGTCTGAGCACATGACTGGGATTCAGGTACTCTGGCTCTAAGCTCAGCTCTTGACAGTTTCCCTGTGACCTTGGGCAAATCAATTTCTATGCCTTGGTTTCTCCATTTGTAAAATCATAGAATCATAGAAGATTGGGGTTGGAAGAGACCTCAAGAGGTCATCTAGTCCAACCCCCTGCTCAAAGCAGGACCAACACCAACTAAATCAACAAAATGAGAGTATCTACTCTCAGAGGTATGTTTATAATGCAGTTGGAGATCCTGGGAGTGAAGGGGGTACTCCATTGTGTTTATACTTAAAAAAAAAAAAATGCAGGCTAGATTGTATTTTAGCAGACGTGGCTAAACTCACTGAAAGTTTGCACCTACCTTCTTGCTAAGGAGAGAGACAGCGTTAGCTCGGACCAGCTTCCGTTTCTTATATCTGCAAATGGGGCGGATTCTAGCTGCAACACAGCTGTTGTCTGGTACAGAGGGTACAGCAGCCAGGCTATCCAGTCGTTTCTGTTTGAGAATTTCTTCAGCTTCCAAACTGGCCAGAGAAATGTTGTTGGAGCGGCTTGTGTGCAAACTGCAACCAAATAAATAAACAAGACAGTGAGCCTCACTCAGAACAAGAGAGGCAAAAGTTAATACTGCACTGTGATGGCTGTGCTGACCGATCACCTCCAGGTATTTTCTTAGACAGCTAATGATTTTTATTAGTTTGGGTTTTTACTACAGCTGTGCTCCGTGTTAACTTAGGTTCTAATAATTCTTTAGGGGGGAAACATGCTCATCTGCTTATACATCTAGTTGGAAATAAATACTGAAGGTCATAAAATCATAGAAATGTAAGGCTGGAAGGGACCTCGAGAAATCATCAAGTCCAGCCCCCTGCGCTGTGACAGGACCAAGTAAATCTAGACCATCCCTGACAAGCCTATGTCCAACTTGTTTTTAAATGCTTCCAGTGATGGGGACTCCATGACCACCCATAGAAGCCTATTCCAGAGCTTAACTACCCTTACAGTTAGGAAGTTTTTCCTGATAGCTAACCTAAATCTACCTTCCTGCAGATTAAGCCCATTACTTCTTGCCCTACCTGCAGTGGACATGGAGAACAATTGATCACCGTCCACTTTGTAAGAGTCCTTAATATATTGGAAGACTTATCAGGTTGCCCCTCAGTCTTCTTTTCTCAAAGCTAAACATGCCCAGTTTTTCCAACCCTTCCTCACAGGTCAGGTTTTCTAAACCTTTTATCATTTTTGTTGCTCTGCACTTTCAAATTTGTCCACACCCTTTGTAACCGTAGTGCCCAAAATTGGACACAATACTTCAGCTGGGGCCTCACCAGTGCCAAGTGTAGCAGAACAATTAGAATCATAGAACTGGAAGGGACCTCAAGAGGTCAGCTAGTCCAGTCCTCTGCACTCAAGGCAGGATTAAATATTATCTAGACCATCCCTGACAGGTGTTTGTCCAACCTGCTCTTAAAAATCCCCAATGATGGAGATTCCACAACCTCCCTAAGCAATTTATTCCAGTGCTTAACCACCCTGACAGTTAGGAGGTTTTTCTTGATGTCCAACCTAAACCGCCCTTGCTGCAATTTAATCCCATTGCTTCTTGTCCTAGCCTCAGAGGTTAAGAAGAAGTTTTCTCCCTCCTCCTTGTAACAACCTTTTATGTACTTGAAAACTGTTATGTCCCTTTTCAGTCTTCTCATCTTCAGACTAAACAAACCCAATTTTTTCAGTCTTCCCTCATAGGTCATGTTATCTAGACCGTTAATCATTTTTGTTGCTTTTCTTTGGACTTTCTCCAATTTGGCCACATCCTTCCTGAAATGTGATGCCCAGGACTGGACACAGTACTCCAGTTGAGGCCTAATCAGCGTGGAGTAGAGCGGAAGAATTACTTCTTGTGTCTTGGTTACAATACTCCTGCTAAATACATACAAAATATTGGAACGGCCTTCCGAGGGAAACGGTAGGGGCAACGGACCTGTCTGGTTTTAAGATTAAGTTGGATAAGTTTATGGAGGGAATGGTTTAATGATAAAACATAGTAGCCAAGGAAAACCAAGCAATGGTACATGAACAACATAATGGCCAACAAGGGTCAGGCTAGAGACTCTTGCCTATATGCTCGGGGTATTACTGATCGCCATATTTGGGGTCGGGAAGGAATTTTCCTCCAGGGTAGATTGGCCGAGCCTCTGGAGGTTTTTCGCCTTCCTCCGCAGCATGGGGCAGGGATCACTAGCAGGAGGGTCTCAGCCGATTGAAATCACTAAAACACAGGACTGGGGACTTCAACGGTAGAGTACAGGGAAGGGTCTTGCGGCCTGCAGCATGCAGGGGGTCAGACCAGATGATCATAATGGTCCCTTCTGACCTTAATGTCTATGAGTCTATGAGTCTATGAGAATCCCAGAATGATGTTTGCTTTTTTTGCAAGTGTTACGCTGTTGACTCATAGTTAGCTTGTGATCCACTATTACCTCCCATGTCTTACATACACCTTCCTGTCCGTGCTCTGGCTCTTGTTCAAGTTTTCCATAGGAATCACCTTGAAAAGTGTGATCCCAAATCACTCTGAGGGCACACTTTGAGGAGGGGATATCAGGGACCATATGTCTTGAACTCTGGGCCACAGGTTCTCTTAGGAGCCAGTAAATTCCAGCCTGCCAACCAGTGACCTTAATAGTTATATTTGTATCAACTGCTAAAATTTGCAATTTTCATGTCTAAGGCAGTTGAGGTTTCTATTATTAATGGCATGCATCTCCCCCTTTAACAGAGTGGGCTTTTACAGTCAGTGGTTCCATTTGTTCTCAGATAATAAATCTAAAGACAGGAGTTAGTGAGGGGCTGTTTTATCTCTATTTCTTTTGTAAATAGAAGACCAGAAAAAAATGGGAAGAATTTTCCTTTTCTGTTCTCCCTAGGAACTGTACAGCTGTGTTTCAACATGTATCTAGCAACCTGGCACTTTAAAGTGCCCTCTCCCCCGAAAAGTGACTCTGTAAAAATGGCATCATCTTACTTAAAAGGCCTGCTCCCTCTTTGCTCACTTGGACGAACATGAGCTTTTTATCAGTACTTACTTCTGTTAGCCCTGTAGGACCCATGTAGATATGGAAGCTAGATTCTTTTCTGGATTGCATATTATCAGAAGAATTGTTAAAAGCACCATGTCTAGAATCTTTTACTATTGATGTGTGATTCAGAAAGAATCCAGTTAAATTTTTAGACTTCATGTTGAGATCACAGGACTGGCTGTTAGAAACAACATCACTGAGACATAAACATGGATCCCCATTATGCTATTTTTACAGAGTAATTTTTTCAGAACTGCACTATACATGTTTTCAACAAATAAAAGCTGCAACTTTACAAATGAAAACTTGATCTTTCTAGGCCTACATCCAGTCATTTTAGGTTTCACAATTATCAGACACATACTAATTATATTTGCCAGACAGCAGGATGCACTTAAAGCCTTTACTTTGCTCAACTGCTTTATTTAATTGTCCTGTACATTCCAGGAAGTTGGGCAACCTCCCTTTCACTCCAACGGTTAAATAGTAATTTGACTGCGAGAAAAGGTTCCATGGAGTATTAGAAATCTAATACTAATGCTCCATCAATATAAGACAGAACTATGTCGACTACAAACAGGCCAACATCTGCTCATCCACTATTCATCATGACTATACAGCAGTCTTTTTCCTGACATAGCCCTGTGTCGGCTGTTGCTGGCTTATGCACCCCTACCATGCTACATAGCTCTGTGTGTACCCATACATTCTGGGAACATCTGAGCAGCCATCCCATGCTGGCTGAGGGAGTGGATTGTGGGGTTTTTTTCCCCTTCATGCAATGCACTTTGGAATGTCTTCCCATATCCGGGAGAGAGGAGAATTGACTGCCTAGGTTATGCAAACAGTCCTATCTACACTACAGAACGCCATTCACCTACAGATGTTACAGACTGACTCACTATCAAAGCCAGAACACAATACAGCCACTAATTTAGGAACTACATGTTAACGATGTTATGTGAAGGGACTGTATTTAAATGAACTCTTATAACGGCTGGTCACAAACTCAAACTCCACTGTGACAACAGGATCCAAGTCCTTCTGTGACCTGATGATTCTTTCACTTTGTTCCGCTTTAAACTTTGTCCCCACTCACAGCTCTGCTGTGCTGCAACAGATCTTTTTGTCTGTTGGACTGGACCCCCTCCAGAGCATGACAACTGTTGCTCAGCCAGGAAGATAGATTGTTGAATGGGAGATTCACCTTACTTTCTGAAGGTAAGCATGCTGCCTCACAACTCTTCCATGTCCCCACCAACCCAGGGAGAGGGGAAGAAAAGAACATCACAAAGTGAACCTAAATCTGCACTGTAGCAATGCATAGCGCTACTAAGCTAATTTTCCTTGTCAAAGAAATTGCTTACTCACGATTACCCTTTTACTTCCCTGCCCTGCTTTAAACATATACAACAAGATAACTTATAAAGGTCATTCTTATTAGTAGCACAGTATTCCACATCAACTGAACAGACTGTGTTAAGACAATACCATTTTATCTTGCAACTTCACAACGAACGGTCTATTGCCATAAAAGCAATCTTACATTCTTGCTGTAACTTTTGAAGTTGGGAATCCAAACTGATTTTCTTAGGAAATGAGCCAGGGATAAACATATAAGAGAAATTATGATTGATATATATTTAGCTGATCAGATAATACTGCCAGTTATCAGTGGCACTTGTGAACCTCAATTCACATAACTCCTTTAAACGTATGGTCAACTGTTCCAACTCTTGCACACTTATTAATGTCTCCAGCTCAACAATAGCTGAGATTTTGGCCCTGAATATCCTTTTTATATGACATTTTATCATGGGATCTCAAAACACTTCAGCTAAAAACACACCTTAGAGGATTCATATTACTCCTATTTTACAGAGGAAGCAAAATACGTTAAATAACTGGATTAGAGTCAAGGCAAGGGAGACCAGGCTGTTTTGGAAAAGCTAATGAATTATTTGCATCGGTCTTTACTGCAGAGGATGCGAGGGAGATTTCCATTCTTTTTCGGTGACAAATCTAAAGAACTGTCCCAGACTGAGGGGCCAATAGAGCAGGTTTTGGAACAAATTGATACATTAAACAGTAATGAATCACCAGGACCAGGTGGTATTCACTGAAGAGTTAACTGTGGTATGTAACCTACTGCTTAAATCAGCCTTGTACCAGGTGACTGGAGGATAGCTAATGTGACACCAATTTTTAATAAAAGGCTCTAGAGGTGATCCTGGCAGTTACAGGTGGATAAGCTTAACATCAGTCCCAAGTAAACTGGTGGCAACAATAGTAAAGAATAGAATTATCAGAGACAGATGAACACGATATGTTGGGGAAGAGTCAACATGGTTTTTATAAAGGGATATCATTCCTCGCTAATTATTACAATTCTTTGAGGGTATCTACAAACATGTGGCCAAAGTGATCCAGTGGATCACTTTCAGAAACCCTTTGACAAGGTCCCTCACCAAAGGTTGTTACTCAGAGTAAGGAGCCATGGGATATGTCCTCTCATGGATCAGTAACTAGTTAAACAGAAAACAAAGAGTAGGAATAAATGGTCAGTTTTCACAATGAAGAGTGTTAAATATCAGGGTCCCCAAGGATCTGTTGGGACCAGTTCTTTTCAACATGTTCATAAATTATCTGGAAAAAGGGGCAAACACTGGAGGTGACGAAGTCTGCAGATGATGGAGAATTACTCAGGATAGTTAAGACCAAAGCAGACCATAAAGAATTACAAAGGGATCTCACAAAACTAGTGGCAGGAAAATGGCAGATGAAATTCAAGGCTGATAAAAGCGAAGTAATGCACATAGGAAAACATAATCCCAAATATGCATACAAAGTGATGAGGTCTAAATTAGCTATTACCACTTAAGAAAGATCTTGTGGACAGTTCTCTGAAAACATCTGCTCAATGTGCAGCGGAGGTCAAAAAAGCGAACAATGTTAGGAACCATTAGGAAAGGGACAGATAAGATGACAGAAAATACCATAATGCCACTATATAAATCCAAGGAACACCCACACCTTGAATACTGCATGAAGTTCTGGTCACCCCATCTCAAAAAAGATATATTAGAATTGGAAAAAGTACAGAGAAGGGTAAACAAAAATGATTAGAGTATGGAAGAGATTAAAATAATTTGGATTGTTCAGCTTGGAAAAGACGACTGAGGGGGATGTGACAGAGGTCTATCAAATCATGAATGGTGTGGAAAAAGCGTTAATTACTTCTTCACAACACACACAAGTCAGGGGTCACCTGATGAAATTAACAGGTTGGAAGTATTTCTTCACACAAGGCATAATCAACCTGTGGAACTCATTGCCCGAGAATGCTGTGAAGGCCAAAAGTATAAACTGGGTTAAAAAAAGAATTCGGGCTGGTCTACACCGGCAACGTTCAAGCACTGCTGCCAGGGCCGGCACGTCCGGGGCTTCGGCGGCAATTCGGTGGCGGGTCCCTCGGTCCCTCTCGGAGGGAAGGACCAGCCGCTGAACTGCCGCCGAAGAATGAAGCAGCGTGGTAGAGCAGCCGCTCTTCCCCCCCCGCCGCTTGGGGTGGCAAAATAGCTGGAGCCGTCCCTGGCTGCTGCGGCAGCACTAACGTGGCTTGTGTAGTCATGGCAGAGCGCTGGGAGAGAGCGCTGGGGGGGAGCTCTCCCAGTGCTCTCAAAAAACCACCTCCCTGAGGGGCGCGACCCCCAGCGCTGGTGCACAGTCTGCACGGGCACTTTAAAGTGAGCAAGTTGCAGCGCTGTAAAGTGCCAGTGTAGACAAGCCCTTCGATCAGTTCATGGAGGGTATGTCCATCAATGGGTATTAGCCAAGATGGTTATGGATGCATCCTCATGCGCTGGGTGTCCTTAAACCTCTGACTGCAAGAAGCTCGGACTGGATGACAGGATAGATCACCCAATAAATTGCCCTGTTCTGTTCACTCCCTCTGAAGCATCTGGCATCGGCCCCTGCTGGAAGACGGGATACTGGGCTAGATGGCCCATTGGTCTGACCCAGTATGGCCATTTTTATGTTCATATATGAGGAATCCTGAGACTCTCATTACCCTTTTGACCACTGGATCACGCTTTCTTCCTCAGAACACTAACTGCATTTGAATACATATGACTGCTTGGAAAATCCACACTTTAAATCTTTACATATATAAAACATTAAAAACAAGTACAAACATTCCCTGAAAAAAAGCACAGGCATAAAAGTCTAACAAAGTCATTACAATATTAACAATTTTTTTATCTGTAGTTGTTTGGGGGTGGTAAAAGGTAAGCTAGCACTCAGATGAGTGATTACACGAGAAAACCCAGGCAATTCCCCTCTCTTTTCCATAAACACATAACTGCATTTTTCAGTGACTAAACTTTTTTTTTTTTTTTTTGGATAAATAATCACCCATCTCTATATGTAGTGCATAAAGCATAGCCTTTTCACCTCCAACTCACCAGTTTGTTAGAGTTTACATTTCAAAGAGAAGGATTTAGATACTGTTAGCCCAGATTCTAGTTCATATTTTGTTGCCTTAGACAATGCAAGGTCAACTGTCTCAGAAAGACTGAGTAAATGTGGAGACTCAATTTCCTTTCAGTACTATGCATGTACTTTCCTGCAAGACATAGGGAAGGTTATTAGCAGGTCACTGGGGAAAGTTCACAGAGCAGTTAGAATGTGCTTATTGACCCAAAACTACAGTAACTCCTCACTTAAAGTCATCCGGGTTAATGTTATGTTGCTGATCAATTAGGGAACATGCTCGTTTAAAGTTGTGCAATGCTCCCTTCTAACGTTGTTTGGCAGCCGCCTGCTTTGTCCACTGCTTGCAGGAAGAGCAGCCCGTTGCAGCTAGCTGGTGGGGGCTTGGAACCAGGGTGGACCGGCAGCCCCTCTATCAGCTCCCCGCTCCCCTAAGTTCCCTGCCCAGCAGCTGCCCAGCAGGCTAGCAATTCCAGCTGTCCCTCCCCCACTGCCATGTGCTGCTCCTGCCCTCTGCCTTGGAGCCCAAGACTCCTGCTTGTTGTGTGGGGGGGGGGGGGAGGAGGGAAGAGGGGGTCTAATGTCAGGGTGTCCCCGCCCCCTGCTCCTGCACCCCACTTACACCATTTTCCATAGAGCAGGGGAGACACATGACAGGGCTCAGGACAGAGGGAGCTTCCTGGCAGCAGCAACTGCGGTCTCAGCAAGCTGATCTAATTAACAAGGCAGTATACTTAAAGGGGAATGCACATATCTCCCTCCATTCCTGCTTCCTTGTAAAGTGAGAGAGTTAACCCTTGAGGGCTCAGCCAATTGCTAGTTCATCATTTAGCAGTAAGGGAAATATCCCACCTTCTGACTCCTCCACCTCAACCAAGCTTCACAATCATCATCACTGTGTACCAGTATTAAATTGTTTGTTTAAAACTTATACATTGTGTGTGTGTGGTGGGGGGGGAATTTCCCTGGAACCTAACCCCCTCATTTACATTAATTCTTATGGGGAAATTGGATTAGCTTAACATTGTTTCACTTAAAGTCCCATTTTTTCAGAGCGGGGGGGTGGGGGGGGGGAGAGAGAGAGAGAGAGAGAGAGACACTATAGCCCAGCAGTTAGGGTACTTAACTGGTATGTTTGAATTTCCACTCTGGAGAAGTGATCAGAACTGAAAACTCTCCCCTCCTAACCAATAGACTATTTTGGGGTGGGTTGCTCTCAATCTCGCCTCCTGAAGTTGTTTCACTTTGTATAAATACTTAAATACTCACTGGGCAAGAAAGAGAAAATGACTCTACAGCCTAGTGATTAAGGCACGCAGCTGGGGGGGTATGAGACATGGATTCAAATCTTCTGTCTTTCTGATACAAAATGGAACAGCTTCAACAAGAGAGACAGAGAAGAATAGTCAATAGCAGGGGTCTCAAACACGCGGCCCGCGGGGTGATTTTCTGCAGCCCGCGAGCCCCTCGCACCCCCCCCCCGCCCTTCCCCAGTGTTTACCAGAGTGGCAGGACGAGCACCGGGAGCAGGGCATGCTCCCTGCCTGCCTGCCCCGCATTCCTCTTGACCCCAACCCACTGCCCTGATCCCCCTGCTGCACCCCCCTGCACCCTGACCACCCCACACCCCAACCCACTGCCCTGAGCCCCATGCTGCACCCCGACCCCCTGCCGTACCCTGCACCCTGACCCCTGCCTTGAGCCCCCTGCCGCACCCTGCACCCCAACCCACTGCCCTGAGCCCCCTACCATACCCCACAATCCTCTTGCACCCCAACTCCCTGCCCTGAGCCCCAACCACACCCTGCACTCCTCTTGCACCCTCTGGGGGCAGGGAGGGGGCAGAGCTGGGGTGGGGATTTTGGGGAAGGGGTTGGAGTGGGGGCGGGGCCGAGGGCGGCAGGGGGATGGTGTCAGTAATGCGGCCCTCGGACCAATGTACTAGTCCTCATGTGGCCCTCATGATCATTTGAGTTTGAGGCCCCTGGTCTATAGGCTGGTTAGGGGTCTCATATGGCAGGGGTGACACCTGAATTCAAGTCTCTGCTTCAATTAATATTTTTAGTATATACACAAAGTGGAACAGAGCTTCAACAGGAGAGATTGAGAGCAACCCACCCCAGAATAGCCTGTAGGTGATGTTGGTTACCTGGAAGGGGAGAGATTTGAGTTCAAGTCCCTGCTCCAGAATGGGAATTCAAACCTGGTTCTTCCACATCCCAAGAAAGTGCCCTAACCACAAGGCTAAAGGTTACACAAGGGGGATGAATGCACATACAGTTTTCTGAAGCTGACCAGAATGAAATGTTCCTTATGACCTGTAACAGACTTTTCCAATTTGTTGACAAATTCTGAACGTTTTTTGACCCTAACCAAATTTTTTTTCCTGATTTTTTTGGTTTGCCGGCTGAACCATACAATAAATTCACCCAGCTCTAACGATCTGTACCTCCGATACTTAATTCCAGTGCATATGAAATGCTAGTAATGTAAATTCTATAGAAATGAAGCTGAAATGGGACACTTGAAAAATGTATGAGGAAAAATAGCTTTTATATATATTCACATACATACAATGTAAACATAAAAGAGATGGAAGGGGAGAGAAGAAAAGAAAAGAAAATATATTGTGCCCACACTTATAATGAACAAAATACGGAGGCTCTTTTAAAATGTTTAATTTAAATTGTTATGTACATTATATTTGGAGTTGTTTTTGGTGGTGCCTATCACCACTTTATGAAAGCGCTGCACATGCAAAATTAAGTGAATTCCAAATAACAAAAACTATTATATATCTGCATTGTTTTAGGAAATGAATGCCTGGAGAAGGATAAATCTGTCTTAGCTAGTTTTGTAGGTTCACATTTAAAAAACCTGTTCACTTTTGGAGCTATAAATTCAGACAGTCTTTTTTCAACTCATAGTTAAACATTTCTAATAAAATCTATAAGTAAGTGGCTCTGCCTCAGAGGTGCCCTCTTCAATTCTAGGCTTGTGCATATACATCACTGCCTTTATATATGGATGGAGTCATGCTTCCCCTATTGGCTGGGCGAAGAAGTTATATGCTCTACTGATGGCAGCACATTGAGATTTTCCTTTAGCTCAAGTTCCAGAGGCCTATTTTGTGTCCATAACCATACCACCCTGGGTTGGGATCTCATGATCTCACAAGCTAAGAAGGAAGAGCTTTTTTAGTACTTATAGAATCATAGAATATCAGGATTGGAAGGGACCTCAAGAGGTCATCTAGTCCAACTCCCTGCTCAAAGCAGGACCAATCCCCAACTAAATCATCCCAGCCAGGGCTTTGTCAAGCCTGACCTTAAAAACCTCTAAGGAAGTAGATTCCATCACCTCCCTAGGTAATCCATTCCAGTGCTTCACCGCCCTCCTAGTGAAAAGTTTTTCCTAATATCCAACCTAAACCTCCCCAACTGTAACTTGAGACCATTACTCCTTGTTCTGTCATCAGGTACCACTGAGAACAGTCTAGATCCATCCTCTTTGGAACCCCCTTTCAGGTAGTTGAACGCAGCTATCAAATCCCCCCCTCATTCTTCTCTTCTGCAGACTAAACAACCCCAATTCCCTCAGCCTCTCCTTATAAGTGAAGTGCCCCTGCCCCCTGATCATTTTTGTTGTCCTCTGCTGGACTCTTTCCAATTTTTCCACATCCTTCTTGTAGTGTGGGGCTCAAAACTGGACACAGTACTCCAGATGAGGCCTCACCAATGTCGAATAGAGGGGAACGATCACGTCTCTCAATCTGCTGGCAATGCCTCTACTTATACAGCCCAAAATGTTAGCCTTCTTGGCAACAAGGGCACACTGTTGACTCATATCCAGCTTCTCGTCCACTGTAACCCCTAGGTCCTTTTCTGCAGAACTGCTTCCTAGCCATTCGGTCCCTAGTCTGTAACAGTGCATGGGATTCTTCCGTCCTAAGTGCAGGACTCTGCACTTGTCCTTGTTGAACCTCATCAGGTTTCTTTTGGCCCAATCCTCTAATTTGTCTAGATCCCTCTGTATCCTATCCCTACCTTCCAGCATATGTACCACTCCTCCCAGTTTAGTGTCATCTGCAAACTTGCTGAGAGTGCAGTCCACGCCATCCTCCAGATCATCAATGAAGATATTGAACAAAACCGGCCCCAGGACCGACCCCTGGGGCACTCCACTTGAAACCGGCTGCCAGCTAGACATGGAGCAGTTGATCACTACCCGTTGAGCCCGACAATCTAGCCAGCTTTCTATCCACCTTATAGTCCATTCATCCAGCCCATACTTCTTTAACTTGGTGGCAAGAATACTGTGGGAGACCGTATCAAAAGCTTTGCTAAAGTCAAGGAATAACACATCCACTGCTTTCCCCTCATCCACAGAGTCAGTTATCTCCTCATAGAAGGCAATTAGGTTAGTCAGGCATGAATGTGGGTTATAATCTACTTCTAGGGAACTTGGAACCAACCAACCACACACCGTTTTCCCCTAAAATGCATTACTACCCACTCCGGCTCTTGATCTTTCCTTCTTTTGGTACTAGGCATTTCTAGCTACTTAAATTCCTAGTACAGTTTCTTTGCTTTATCAAAGTTAATGTGTCCATTAAATGTATAGGCAGCAATATAAATCATGCCTCCCCTCTCACTTTATTAGTTCTTTTTCCTTCCCCTTGCAGGAAAAGATGAATACAAAAGTTAATATTGCTGTTGGGAACAAGTGGGCTGAAGAAACATTTAAGATGCAAGTAATTTTTGATTAAGTAGCATATAACCATTTTAAACCTGAACTTTAAGTTCTCAGAAAAATAAGCTCATACCTATTTTAAATACACCAATTTGCAAAAAAATTGGATACTTCAATTGAAAGTTAGCACGTTAAGAAGGGAAGTCTAGACTTAACCTTACAGTCATGACTGACACGTACAGAGTAAACATTCAGATTTGTATATATGAGCAATATAAATGCATATCACCAACAGATGAGATATCTGCAAAATTATCCACCTTACCTGGTTTATTTTGAAAGTGTTTTGAATTTTACTTCGTGGTTACATTATTATTGTAGCCGTCTTGGTCCCAGAACATGAGACACACAAGATGAGTGAGAACATCTTTTAGTGACTCCCAACTTCTGTTGGTGACCGAGACAAACTTTTGAGCTCCACAGAGCTCTTCTTCAGGACCTGTGGAGCTTGAAAGCTTGTCTCTGTTAGCAACAGAAGTTGGTCCCCTAAAAGATATTACCTCACACACCGAGTCTCTTAAATTTTAGGCAGTTCTAAGTTTGACAACTATACTTTGCAACTTGCATATGAATAGCAGTCCATGACCATCCATAGCTTTAGTCTTGCATCTTTCACTGTCTTTAATGTTTTATCTTGGACAGCCCACCATTATCTAAAGTTTAATATGGTCAGTTAGCACTCATTCTTTGCTCCTAATCTCTGCTACTTCCATTCTGCATTACATTCAAATATTCTCCTCGTCTCACAGGCTTGTAACCTGGAAGCCATTTTCAGCTTCCTTCCCTTTGCCCATGTCCAAACCATAACTAGTCTGCCTCTTCCTTTCGATCTCTTTTTCATCCACACCCTAATTATCTCCTCTCAAGTCTTTTTGATATTCTTGCTTCTCTTCCACCCATCAGCTATGTCCAAAAGTGCTGCTTATAAAATTCTCTTCTCTGTTTTTACCATGTTAATCTCCTATTCAAGTCACTCAAATGCCACTTCACTGGCTGTATATCTAATTCAAGTTTCTCGTCCTTGCTCTCAAGGCCCTACATCACAAAGCCGTTTCTTCCAGTGACACTTGCACTGATACACCTTTCATCAGCTTCTCACAGGTATCTCCATGCCCTTTTCCATGCTGCCCTTGTGCTTAAAATATATTCACCAAATCTGTTCACTAAAATAGTTCTTTGATAATCCCACCTCGAAAGACCTGCTTCTGCTGCAAAGCCTATAAGTGGCAAAGATGGTGGCGGAAGTGGCAGAAATGTTATTAATTTCCCTTTGAAACTGTCTAAAATAAGGCGCTGTACAACTGCTCAGTTCTTTACCTCTAGAACATTAGAAACATTCCTGCTTGGAGCGCACTGCTGTATTTTAAAGCATTGTCAGTTGGAAGTTACTCGCACATCATTGTGGCGCCATGCAGAATTACAAACAGGATCACTTCTACCCAGAATGGCCTGTATTCTTTACTTCTCTGTAGTTTTAAACACCTCTATTTAAAGCTCCTTATGTGCTATGCTCCTGCATTATTGGAGAGTACAACTGTAGGCCCAACTCAAAAGCTGCATAAGCAACCATCAGTGATTCATGAAATGAAATAGCCATTCTCTAACGAGAGTGTGAATGATGTGCTCACACTACAGAATGCAGACGTCCTGAAGCCTGTAATCATACCATCTTGGACTGATCTCAGCTAAGCAGGGTCAGGCCCAGTCAGTACTTGAATGAAAGGAACAGCTAAGTATTGCAGAAAGAAGTGCTTGAGATTTGGTAGATAGTGTTCATCTCTCTGACAGGGTATGTTTTCATTGCAGAGTTAGCCTGAGCTATTACCTGGGTTTTAGCCCAAACCTCCCCTACTGTCCACACACAAATCTTTCATGTGGGCTTGTAGGTGATTTGAATCCAGGCTTGCTTAACCAGTTGGGGGTACAAGTTAGAGTCTGGGTTTCACTTTAACACAGGCTGTAACCCAACCACTTGGCAGGCTGGACACAGGTTGAAAAACTGGGTTACAAAACTCTGGCTCTGATAGTCCTGCAATGCCTTCCCACAATTCCTTGGGGCCTGTATTTACCTGTCCTTCTATATACTCAGCACCAGAAGTCACCTACTAGTTTATATGCACCTGGTTGGCATCTGAACCCCTTGTTTCATGTGACCTGCTCTCATTTTTGCAAAGTCTTTAACGGTGATTTTGTTCAGAGAAATCCTCATCTCAGCGTGCTGCTAGCTGGCCGAAGACTCTCTCCAAAGTTCTGATAGTCTTGGGATGTGAGGTCAGTAAGGCTATTTGGGGAGATGAACCTGAAATCACCACCTCCAAGCAGCTGGCAGAAGAGGGGATTAAGACAAATGACAGTTACCTTTTCCATAACTGGTGTTCTTTGAGATGTGTTGTTCATGTCCATTCCGTATTAGGTGTGTGCGCTAGCCACATGCACCGGTGCCCAAAGTTTTTCCCTCAGCAGTATCCGTAGGGAACCGACTCTGGCGCCCTCTGGAGCGGTGCCTGTATGACACGGTATAAGGGGCGCCACCAGCTCCCCCCACCTTCAGTTCCCTCTTGCCGGAAACTGACTGTGGGGAAGGAGGGCAGGTTGTGGAATGGACATGAGCACTCCCCTTTGGGCTTGCTACACCACCCAGGGTATTCACAAAAGTTTTCACCATGGTAGCAGCCCAGGTGCAACACCAAGGCTAACCATGAGCCTAGAGAGGACCAAGATAAGATTCCACTATGGGACAAGAGCCCATACCTGCGGGAAGAGTCTCTTAAGCCCTCTCAAGAATCTGACCGTCATGTCATGGGAAAACACTGTCTGTCCTTGGATCGGCAGGTGAAAAGCGGGGATGGCTGCGAGATGCACTGCTGCTTCTTGAATTTGCCTTACTTTCTGTACTGGTTTTTACTTCCTACCCTAAACTACAGCATTGCTGTATGTTGTTATGCAGCTGTCATGTTTCAGTGGCACGTGAAGTGATCTCTGTGAATGCTTTATCTACCTCACACAGCTTCTGGGACAACTAATAACTGTAAAGTGCTTGGAGAATTTTAATAAAAAGGTTCTCACAATTGTAAAGAATTATCTTCATCTCATTTCTGTTCCAACCACCAATATGCAAGCTAGCACGACTAGAGAGGTGATCAGCAATAAAGCCCTGCACAGCGTAAAGCAGTTAGTTGCTCTTTCAAACGTGGAGGTTTTCCTTGCGTCTGTGCAGCAAACCCTACATTAAAGGTATGCATACTCAAAAATATGGTCTGATATATCCAACTGCATCAGCAATACCTGCACGCTTAAGGCACTTTTGAATAAAATTAGCAATCAATAGAATAATTCTGTTTATTAAAACTAAGCATCAACGGAAAACTGGCAACCTGTTTTGTAAGCAGCTAAACCTGAAAATGGAATGCATCCCACCTCACTCAGAACAACAACTAAAATATAAATCCAAGAAATGTGCAATCCTCATAGTAACAGTAACAGGCATTCAAACTTTCCCCAAATGAGGGTTTAATTAGCAACTTGCCAGAAATTGAATGGTGTACCCAATTAGCATAAAATGGTGCTAAATGCAACCCCCAAAGAGGTTACAGTAAGAACTATTTTTACTTTAGCAGAGGCTACTTGAATCAAGGTGGAGCACTGCACGCTCAGACAAATAGATTTCACAGGATGAACCTCCATAGTCAGGCGGCCAGCAAAGGAAAAATATTAGTCTTTTACCATTTTGGGCTTCTTTAAAAAGGATGAAAGGCCTGAAAAATGGTTCCGTTTATTTAAAAACGGAAACAAAAATTTTCACATTAGAAATTCAGGTCTTGTCAATACTGGAAGACTATGGCACAGGTGTCAAACACATGGCCTGCCACCCAGATCCAGCCTCTAAACCCTTTCCTATTACCCATAGCTGCCTGCCTGCGGTAGGTCAAAGAGGGCTGGCAGAGAGCTGGGGAGGTAGCTTGCACCTGATTGGGACCAGGCAGCTGAGACCTTCCTCTCTCCGCCAGCATTTGGTCAGAGCGCCCTACAGGCCACGCTGAAAGGAGGCTCCCTACCCCGTCTCTGCCTCTGAACCCACAGGAGAAGGTCCCTTTTCTCCCTCTGCTGCCTACCTGGCCTAGTCTTTGCCAGTCCCTCCACCCTGAGCCAAAGGAGACTTCTTTCCAGGCTTCACGCTTTTCTCTGCTGCCACCACTGGCTTGACCCCACAAGATCAAATGAATGAAAGCAGCTGCTTCTAAACTGCCCACTCTCCAGAGAGCTGGAGGCGGAGAATAAGTCAAGAAATCCCCAGAGGTGGGGGAAGGGAAAAAAGGGGAGGGAAAAAGAGGGAAGGTGGATGGGAATGATTCTCAAAGTGGAGCAGCAGGTAGGAAACATTTAAAAAAAAGTGCGTGCAGACGGCAGGTTCATAAGCAGGGAAGACAAGGGAGAAGAGAAGAGACTGGTCACGGAGGAATACACTGAGTGATAAATTAGTGGACAACAGACAAGGTTTCATAGATGCATTTACTTTTTAAAAAAAAAAATCTGTCTTTAAAATAACATTTTAAATTTTGCTAATAAGAGGCTCATTCTGAGTTGTACAGACCATAACATTTGCCTCTTGCCTGTGAACTTTTCACTCCCAGCCCATGGACTTTGGGGGATAGAGTAACTTGGCCCTCACCAAAGAATAAGGTGACTGGAGAACTAGTTACATTAATGACATCACAAAAAGACACACTTGGGCAGCTGAGAGAAGATTCTTATAGGCTACATAAGTTTTATTTTGTTTTTTTAACTCCCATATCTAACAAGCACTTGTTTGGAAGAGTGTGTTAAACATTCAATGCCCTTTTCCCCACTACTTTAATTACGATGAGAGCTCTAAACAGCTGAGGCCCAAGAAGTCATTCAGTATCACTAGGGAAGACAGGATTGATTTTTGATATTTCAATGGTTGAAATACAAGCAGAAAAAGTGTCTTTCAGGCTCTCTTTATACATGATGAAAAGGGTCACAAATCCAATTTTAAGGGGGGGGGGGAAACCTTTGTAGGTTACCTTTAAAGATTAGATGCATTTGGATTTGTGGACAGCACTGGCCATCCATACATTAAAAGAAGATAAAGCTATATGTAACACTCTGCAACAAATACTCTGCAAAATATGCAACATTATATGCTATTTTTAGATACAAAATGTAGGTCGCAATATATAACCTAATATCTATCTTCAAATATATTTCTCCCCCATCAGGAATGTGTATTTATTTTGGTTCTTTACATCATGAATTGTATTCTAAGAGAGAAGGTTCACCTATGATCACATTCTCAGCCACTATCACAAATGTCTTAATTATAATAATTACTCAGAATAATCCCAAATAGGAGATTGGTCAACCTATAAGAAAAGAAGAACTAACCAGTTAATTTTTCCGTTGACTTGGTGGGGTGACGTGCAGGCTTTTGGGGGTCCTGGAGACCCACTGATGGGGGTACAGGAGGGACTTTGACACATAGGGTTTCCTAAAGACTGCGTAAGACGAGAACTCTGCAAGAGAAAAATAAAATCTCAAACTCAGGATAGCTTGATGAAAGAATGAACTTTGAAGAGGGATGGGGAGAAAAAATGTAATCAATCTAAGTAGCATTTTGCAATTAAAAATAATGCTGAACATAGTTAGGCAGTCCCAATGCAATCAATTATTTACAGTTTCTTTCCATCCACTTTGATTCAAGGATCAAAGAAAGATTCGTCAAATCACCCCACGTCAGTGATTTTAAATTGCATTCTTACATGTTACAAAAAGTTGTCAAATACAATTTCTAGTCCTCTGATCTATAAACTGGAAACCACTTTCATTGCTTGCCAGCTTCACTTGGAATACGAGCAGCTTTGGTGTAACAAAAATTTTGTTTCATACGAACGGTCCCAAAACTTTAGCCAAATGTAGGGTTACCATACGTCCGGATTTCCCCGGACATGTCCGGCTTTTTGGTGCTCAAATCCCCATCCGGGGGGAATTTCCAAAGAGCCGGACATGTCCGGGGAAATAGGGAGGCATAAGCCAGGGTCCGCCCAGCACGATCCGCCGGGTCCGCAGCGCAGCCCAGCTGCCCCAGCTACAATGCTCAGGCGGGGAACGGGGTGGGGCTCGGGCTTCCCTCGCGGGCGGGGCCCCCCCGGCCACTGGGGGACCCTTCCTGTGGCCCCGTTGCCCCGCACAGCTTGGAACCCGGCGCCGCGGGAGCTGTTTCCGGTGGGGACAGACAGGCCGGGGAACGTGCTCGGTGGCAGGAAGGAAGCTGCGGCCGGGGCTGCAGGGACCCGTGCCGCCGAGCATCTGAAGCCCCCAACAGGCAGAGACTGCCGGGGGAGCAGGGCAGGCGGGGGCATAGAGGCTGCAGGGGCGGGGGCGTGCAGGGGCTGCAGGGCGAGGAGGAGCAGGGAAGGCAGGGGCACAGAGGCTGCAGGGGCAGGGGGGTGCAGGGGCTGCAGGGTGAGTGGGGAACAGGGAAGCACCTAGCAACCCCCAACCAAGATCAGAGTGGGAAGGAGGAGGGGGAATGCGCAGGGTGCTCAGAGGAGGGGGCAGAGTTGGGGCGGCGGCTTTGGGGAAGGGGCGGGGTTGGGGCAGGGCCAGACCCACGTGGAGTGTCCCCTTTTTTCAGTGTTGAAATATGGTAACCCTAGCCAAATGCTAGCATCAATCCAGGATTTCTGGTCGTCTAGGGGCACATTTATATACTTACTGGACACGATTCTGAAACACTGTAAAAGGACCTTGGACTCTGACATTAAGCTTTTAGACCTAAAGCTTGATGTGTGCATGCATCTACATTTTATGAGAATTTAGTGCTAGTGAAAAATAAGAAGGTCACTCACCTTGCGCAGAAACTGTAGTTCTTCAAGATGCGTGTCCCTATGGATGCTCCACTTCATGTGTGCATGTGCCTCTTTCCATTAGCAGTGTCTGTTCAGCTTGCGCATGCTTGCCATACAAGCTCATGCCGCACTCTTAGGGTATGCAGGGCTGCACAGGCAAATTGCCCTCAGTTCCTTCTCTATCTGAATGTCCAACAAGAACAGTTCAAAGCAGGTGGGAAGAAGGGTGGGTCCACCCATAGGGAAACATCTCGAAAAACCACGGTTACTGCACCAGGTGAGTAACCTTTTCTTCTTCTTCGATTAGTGTCCCTATGGGTGCTCCATTTCAGGTAACTCCGGAGCTGTATCCTCACAGGGGGGAGGGAACTTAGGAATCAAGTCCAAGACTGAAGACAGTACAGCAGATCCAAGTACTGCATCAGATCTGAGAGTGTGGACCAAGCATAATGTTCAGAAAAGTTATGCACTGAAGCCCATGTAGCAGCTCTGAATCTTTCAGACACTGGAATGTTTTTGACTAACACTGTGGAAGTTGCTTGTGATCTGTATTGTGTGCTATAATCCTTTGGGGAGCAAAGCACCAGCTGTATCATAACAAGCAGTAATACACACAGAGATACATCTCAACAGTCTCTGTGAAGAGACTGTGGACTCCTTTGATGTTTCTGCAATGGAGTCAGAATGTCTAGGTGATTTCTGAAATTACTTGTCCCATCTAGATAAAAATCCATTGTACATTTAACGTATGAAGGGAAGTCTACTGCTGAGATTTATGTGGTTTAGGAAATAATATTGGCAGATAGACTGGTTAAGTTGGAAATCTGACAGAACACTAGCTAAGAACTTTGGGTGCAGTTATAGAAAGACCTTGTCCTTTGAAAACGAACAAAAACAAAAAACAACAACTATAAATTGGGGGGAGAGGGGGTCCTGACATCAAGGCTCCAATTTCTCTAAGCCTGCAGGCTGATGTGATAGCTACTAGAAAGGGTGTCTTCATAGAAAAGTGAAGCAAGGAGCAGGTCATCATAGGTTCAAATGGAGACACGGGTACAAGGCAATGACCATGACACCAGTGGTTGAAACCTCTTCCATTTCTGGAGGTAAATAATTTGAACTGACTCCTTTTTATCGTGTAGTTAGTATTACTTACTGTACTCCTGTCAAGCAGGTGGAGTCTAATCCTGTGAACTATCTAGGAGCTATGCTTGGAGAATGGATGACCCCCCCAGGTTGGGGTGAAGCACACAACCTGTATCCTGGGAGAGGAGATGAGGGAGGGTCAGAAGTTGGCGTGCCAGTTGGACACACAGGTGAAGCAGGTAAGGTTACTAAGCTTACCTCGGCCAGGTCAGCATTATGAGGATAACCCTGGTTTTGTCCTGCCTGATCTTGTTCAGCGCTCTTGGAAGTAGTTGTGTTGGAGGGAATGCATAGAACAGACCCTTTTTCCAAGGAAGGAGAAATGTGTCTCCCAAAGAAAGGTGAACAAGACCACCTCCTGAGCAGAATAAAGGGCACTTCCTGCGCTGGATGTGGTGAACAGGTCCACTTGTGGAAGTCCCAACCTCTGGAATATCCCATGAAGGATCTGAGAGTTCAACTCCCATTCACAGTCCTGGGAGAAACATCTGCTGAGCATACTGGCTGTGACATACTGGACTCCAGGAAGGTAAATGGCTGAGATCTAAATCTGATGGACTACACACCAGTTCCATAACTTTATAGCTTTTGTGCACAGGAAGGCAATCTTGCGCATCCCTGTTCATAGATATAGAACATGCAAGCCACGTTGTCCAGCATGATTCTGATTGATTTGCACTTGATGAGGGGTAGGAACTGAACACAGGCATTCCTGACTTCCCTCAGTTCCAACACATTGATATAGAGATTGGTTTCCTACGGTGACCGTCTGCCCTGAGTTGTGAATGTATTGAAGTATGCTCCCCACCCTCACAGCAATGCATTCATTGTCACAGTTATTGTTCGAGCTGGGAAGAGAAATGGACACCTGTGCAGACACTGCATTGAACTTTCCACCAATCCAGAGAGTTCTTCACCTGAAGAGAAACCGTAACCTGCTTGTTTGTCCAAGCTGTCTTTGGTTGATGAATAGGCCCTCCTGAACTAGGCCTCAAAGCAATGGAGGCACAGTCTTGCATGCCCCGTCACAAAGGTGCAAGCTGCCATATGACACAGGAGCTGCAGACAGTAGAAAGGAGTCAACTCGAATTACTTACCTTCAGAAATGGAAGAGGTTCCAAGAACATCACCACTTTGTGCCTGAAACTTCCCCATTGTCAGTCATCATAGATTATTTACTGGACTTACAAAAATTAGATCAGTTATATCTATTAGGTTCACCTCACCATGATATTAGCTTTTAATTCCCCACTAAGGGGTTTTCTATTTTTGCACACCATATGTCCTTGATATTTATTATGGTCTGGAGAATCTTTACCCCCTGGTTAAGGATCCTTCTCTGACTTGGGATGTCAATGTGGTACTGCTAAGACCTCTGTTTGAACCTATGGTGACCTGCTCCACTTATCAGGAACTTTTGAGATTTTACAAATTTGTTCAGTTATCTTAGATCTACAATTGGTCTCCACCCTTCATCCTTCTTTGGCACGAGAAAATACTTTGAGTAAAACCCTTTCCCTCTCTGAGGGGATGGGACTGGTTCTACTGCTCCTAAATAAAAGAGGGAGTGTCCTTCTTGACTAAGTATAGTCTTGAGACAGGGGTCAAGGCCTAGTCAGGGGACCCTGAAGAGGGATGGGGAAGGTGGTGGCGAGAGACATGAAGAGGGTGATGAAGTCCAATATTATAACCTCCATGATCCACTTGTCTGTTCTAATAGGTTGCCAGGCCTGTTGGAAATCATAGAATATCAGGGTTGGAAGGGACCTCAGGAGCTCATCTAGTCCAACCCCCTGCTCAAAGCAGGACTAATCCCCAGACAGATTTTTGCCCCAGATCCCTAAATGGCCCCCTCTCAAGGATTGAACTCACAACCCTGGATTTAGTAGGCCAATGTTCAAATGGGAAAGGTGGTCTCCAAAAACGAAGAAGTGAGCATAAGGTTGCAGCTTGCAAACTACAGCCAAGGGAGGATTTGAGTCTTCAATCAACCCCATCAAAATTGCTGTTTTGATGACGACTGGGTACTAGCGGAAGGACGGTGGGAAGTGCTTTTCCTCTGGAATCCCTTGCCCCCGAAGGTTCAGTGGTTCTGTGAAAACCAGAAAACTGAGGCAGGTGTAATCTCTGGACAGTCTGA